>NW_022639635.1:83160-96352 GCF_010583005.1 Odontomachus brunneus | reverse complement strand
TTGAATTGCAAGGATATATCCATCTGGAGCAACAACCAAAGCAGGTTTTACTAAGTGTCGGCCTTTGTGAACGCAATAAGATTGCCGTAAAACTCGAAAGTTACTACTCTTAGGGATATACGAATATGTACCATTGATGTAAGCGATAGCTCTAGGCACATTCGGCTCTGGATTATACAGTGCGTTAGCAAATTCCGTAACGTGCCTAGCTATGTAGTCTTCTCTCGTAATAGCCTGAAATCCAATATTGCTAGGTACAAATCGTTGCATTAAAGATTGTCTGACTATACTTATGGCCAGACTTACAGTCTGTCTACTCGAATAATTGAATATTACCTTCAGAAATTCGTCTGATAGCCCTTGTCGTAACTTGCACAAAAAGGTCAACAAATCTCTCTTAGTTACATATCTGTGACCTCCAGTTTGAGCTACTCGATCGCAAAATGTAAACAACTCGCAAAATTGTTCCTTTGTTATAGGAGCAATGCATTGAAATTCGTTGTCTGAAAAACAATTCTCCTCTTCATACCTCCCTTGGTTAATAGCCATGTTTCTTAGTTGCTGCAAAAATATTTGCAACTCTTGTCCTTGTATAACATAAGGTCTATTAATAGACTGTAAGCCAGGGAGTAAAACTTGTAAGAAAAATCCATTTTCATCCAAGTGATGCGCGCAAGATCTTACGTTAGGAGGTACATAAATGTTCGTAACAACAAAAACTTTAACTCTACATTCAATAGACAGTCTGTGCGTATTGCGGTCAACGTGACATATAACACAAGCATGATTTGCTTTTTGTTTCAAAACGTTCAACTTTAAGCAAGTAGGATCGTGTAGGATACTTGCTATTTCATTAAGAACTGAACGATTACAATTTATACAGATTCTAGTGACATTTGTAACAGCAAGTGGTGGATGATCATTTTCGTCACGTCTACGAATAGCAATGTCTCGTTTGTTTGCATTATCATCATCATCTATTCGCGCCATTCGCGCTAAATCAAATGCTACGTTACATATGTAACACGGCATTCGATTTCTGAAAGCCATAATGATGAAATATAATAGGAGTATACGATAAATTATTTTTTCACAAACTCGTTCGATTACAATTCCAGCCTTGGCATAAGCGCAATTATAATATACACTATACTAGTACACTAGTATATACATATACTTATCACCATATATTATAACCAAAAGGCATAAGTGAAATCCAAATATTTGCCGCTCTTGCATATAAGGGCGAGCGCACGTACAATGCCACAATGCAGTGGTCGGAGTTATTTAAACTTTTCGGTCCGATTTCTGAGGCAACACTTCCTATTCCTCCACTACCGCTCAAAGCCGACGGCCGCAACGTTTCGCGCGCGATCGGTGGCTCTGTTTATTCATACGTGTCAGGCTACTGGAATAGGTTTCACTATCAGCCATTTGTTTATTGCTAATTTTACAACAAATAATGCGCAATATAGCATCTCGAATTGTGAGGGGCAAGGGGACTCACGTACAGAAAGCACCCCGAATTGTGAGAGGCAAGGGGACTCACGTACAAAAAGCACCCCGAATCGTTCCTGTAAACAATGGCGTTTTCAAATTGTTTAAACAATACTATCATAAACAAATTACTTTTTAATTATTTTGTTCACCAAAAATTCATATTGTTCCCATATAACAGTAACCGCATTGATCCGAAAGTGATATCTTTGCTGGTCTGACCTCAAGCTTCTAAGGGTTGAAACGCTGAAACTGTCCATTTTTTGACATTTTGCCTGAGGAAATATTTGTTCAGTGACTCAAAAAATACAACATATTAAAAATTCAGCCATTTTCACCGGGGCCCAAAATCACGTGGTTTAGTACGGAGTCCTTTAATTATCATTTAGTAAAACCTCCAAGAATAAATTTTGGTAAAAATATAATAATTGTAAAAATAACAGTACAGTTGTCATAACTCCAATTACGAAATAATTATTAAAGTTTTACCTTGATTTTTATTTTCATTGTCAATGCATATTTTCATATCAGAATACGACAAATCGTAATTCTTTGGTAATAATTGTTCAACATGTACAATTTCAAAATCTGCAATATTATTTATATTATAATCATTGCGATGGACATGAGATGTATTTTGCTTTTGTATTTCTAAACATTCAGTCTGCTGTAATGGAAAGTACGATAGTATATTTAAAATTTAGTAATATTTAAGATATTATAATTAATAATATGTGCAGTTTCTTACTTCAGCCTTACTATTTAAAAATTCCTTTAATTTCTATCGAAATAAAATTTGTGTGCCAAGGTAGTGTTGTGTGTTTGTAGGTATTAATTGTCTTATATCATTATCATTAAAATACTATAAAAGATTTGGTGTGATGTCATTTCCTGCATAATTAATAATTATATGTTACTTGATCTTAATATATTTTTATAATAAATTTTTTACTTCTACAAGCTATCTGAGAAAATTATTTTATTAATAATGGAGATATGAAAATATTTATAATGGCCAATATTTATCATCACATCTTATATTCAAGATCATTTTCAGATACTCCACAGTTAATGAAACGATTTGCATAGCATCTGAAGATGAACTTAAGACGATCTTGGATTTAAAATGCAACTACTGCCTTTAATGAATGTTTATTACAGATAGATATTTTTCAGAGAAATCTACCTATACAGTAAATATCAACTAACAATAACATTATATCGATGTTATAATTTTCCATTCAACAATATAACAATAATGTTACATTGTTATATTGCATTTATGTCGTTGAGTAAGAAATTATAATATTGATGTTTTTTTATGTTACTGATAGTTGGTGTTTACTGTGCGCATGCTATCTATAGACAAACATAATGAAAAGCACAATTTAATATAATTTAAAATTAGTTTTTTCTATTTATTTTCGAATTTCTGAATAATATTTTTGGAGACATTCCACTGCTCAAGCAATTCTCTGATTGTAGACATTGTTTATATCACATTAACACTATAAGTCGTAGTCTGATGCTCAAATACATAGCATGTGAAGAAAATCGTAGCCGAACTGTATAGCACGTGAACAAAAACTAGCTGCAAGTTGCTTTCATAGCTGTAAAGGTTGAACGCAATACGTGAAAGATCTGTATTATTGGTCTGTGTCGTATGTTTAGCAGGAGAAAACTAAAGAATAATATAATACACTGGACACTAAATTATTGTTTTCTACCATACGTACAGTCGTAGCTTGGCGCTTAAATATGCAGCACGTAAAAAAATTCGGCGTCTAGCACGTGAAGATCCTGATCACACGTCTAGCACATGGAGAAGAGGTTAAACGTAACTGCAAAGGTTCAACGCAATATGCGAAGAATCTATATTGCTGATTTACGTCGTATATTCAACAGAAGAAAAGTAAATAATACAATACACTGGACAATACAATACACTGGATACTTATTCAACTGTTGTTTTCTGCCATATACACAGTTGCGTGTCACGCTGACTATGATCGGCACTTGAAACAATTTCGAATCGGCTTCTAAAGGTGTTCGACGCGCAACGTGTACGGAAGCGAGGCATTTGACGCTATCTCCGCGCTGTATAGGGTATGTTTTACTTAATGTTGCGATTGTTGCGAGCATCAAATGGAACGCTTTTATAGTTAACTAATAAAATGTAGCAACATTTCCTCCATAAATTTTGCAACGCATTCTGTATATGACAATTACTAAAAACAAATTCTCGTATTGGATACGGACTTTAATCAGCCGACTGTATAAAGCTCTTTTATTGAAAGCTTGGGACTTTTGTGCCTCAATATATAATAAGAAAGAAGCAACTGAGAAGCTATAATAAAAGTGAGAAAGAAGTTACATGTTCCGTCATTTCAGTCAAAAATCCTTTTAGCATTTACGATCTAAATGGATGAAAAGATCTCCGTTGCATATTATAAATGTTCGATAAAATTAATGAATATGTTTTGCAAACTTTAATTAACTCGAAATATAAAATAATTAGTTGCTGTAGCTAATATAATATTAACAAAACTGGGTTTGTCCTATGAGCAAGTTGACAGTTGCTCCCACATATAATTTCTTTGCTGCATTAGCAAATCTGCTTAGTTATAACATTCAATTTTGCCCAGCAAACTATAGATTTGCTGAATCAACCAAATCATTTTTTTCCGTGTGCATACGCAAGGAAAGATGTTAAAAATAGACTATTTTTGATCTCTTGACGGAACTTTAACTAATCATTGGAAACTATTTCTGGGATTTTCTAGAAGCAGAAAATAATAATTATTTGTTCATTATGTCCGGGAAAAGTTATGAAAGTCAGAATTTATTATTGTTTGTTGAAGTCATATGTAATATTTCCTAAACTTTATATCTTCGATATGTATTAAAAATAAAATCAATTACATATTTATATACTGAAAGATATGAATAGTAAATATAGAGCATTTGATTCTTTGATTCACATTATATATAGGGTATCCGAACTTTCTTGACACAATTCGTAGAAAAGTAGAAATAATTCGTAGAAAGTAGGATTAAACGGAACAAAAAAGTCAAATACCATTTTGTGAAATTCGCAATATTTTTCGAGTAATTAATTATTTTGTCTGAGAAAATGAGTGCTCGGGAAGCGACAGCCGAAAGAAAGATGTCTTCGGCAAGTGCGCGACGATACACACGAATTCGCGGCTCGCTGCGTTCCTCCGCCCATTACTACGAAACACAGCGAGGCTTGATACACTAACACATATGCATGATATATCCGTGTGCCAATTTAGCGTCAATTAAGAGTACATAGAAACAAGGATACAAGGGTACAAGGCTACAAAGACATCAAGAATACAAAGTTTAAAAAATATTTTTAAAGACAGGCTTCCGCTTGGACTCCATAACAACATCAAACAAATTGCAATGTAGTAATTGTGAGGCATCTTATGTCGGACAGACTAGTAGAAAACTCTCTACGCGGGTTTCTGAACATATGAGAGTTCCAAGAAGTGCAACGGTGGAATTGACGGCCGTCCAAGAACACCGTTTTAATTTAAATCATGAATTTGATTGGGAACACATCAAAGTCTTGCACAAAGAACGTTTTTACATCAAACGATTAATGGCGGAAATGATTTACATCGGTCTTCAGAACAAAGGATTAAATTCGCAAAAAGACACGGAATATCTTGGCAATAGCTATTGCGGTTTGTTTCGATAGGCTGATGTTCGTTTTCCTTCTCTTCCGTAGTCGCCTCTTCTTGCTTCGTTTGCTTATGTATATAAACTGATTGTGATTTACATTCTAACACTTGGTAATATTATCGTCGACAATTGTGTTTCATACACCTGGTTTAAACTATAATTTAATTTTAAAGTAATTTATAAATTTTTTATTTAATTTTTCTTACGGTATCCTTTAGTTTCTACAGATTCTTTTCTTTTTACTTTTTGTTAGACAAAAACCGCAGCATACTATATAAGTATGAACAAGGAATTAAAAACTGATTGCGAGCGTATTTGTCGACTGTAATATTAAAAAACTATTTATGTTCTTCGTGAGCATCCAAGTTCGATATTATTAATTGTAATTCGCGTTCTGTATTAGCATCGAGACTTTTTCTTTGTATGTTTTTTATCACTGAAGAGGGTTCACGGCTGAACCAAAACGTTTGATGATTTTTAATAAAATACTTTATTTCCTAACAAAGGAAGGTTTCACCAATTTAGATAATATAGCACCAGGGTTGCGAACGTTACTTTTTAAAAGTAACGCGTTACCGTTACCGTTACTTGCGGTAAAAAGTAACTCGTTACCGTTACTCGTTACTGATTTTAAAAAGTAACGCGTTACCGTTATTTGGAAAGTAACAATAAAAAAATCGTTACTTTCCATTACTTTTGTAAAAAAAAAAGTTAAAATCGGCTTATAAAACAAATAATAAGAGAAACAGTACATAAATTATACATATATAAAGACAAAATATAAGATATTTAAGCGGGAAGCACACATTCTTGCATAACATAAAGCTCATTCTACATTAGTCGGAAATCACAAGGTCGCAAAGAAATTGACTAATCATAGTGGATTGTTCTTCTTGCGATCGAAGAATAATCAATTACGATTGGTCAATTTCCTTGCGATCTTGCGATTGCGATTAATGTAGAATGGGCTTTAAGGGCGCCGCACACGAATTGACATAACAGTAACGTAAGACGTACCGTAAAAATGGACCAATTACAATCGAGTATTCACAAAAATGGCGACCTTACGGTTCGACGATACTCAAATTGATTAGTCAATTCTTACGGTACGTCTTACGTTATGTCAATTGTGTGTGCGGCGCCTCTTAAGCGTGGTCTACAATGAGAACTTAAGCCATAAAATTTAAGCTTTAAGTCCTAAGCCGTAAGAAGTTGATCAATCACAGTCAATTATAAGAAAAATAATTGACTAGTCAATTTCTTACTTAGAGCTTAAAACTTAAATTTTATGGCTTAAGTTCTTATTGTAGACCACGCTTTAGAAGCTTTCTACAATAAGCAATAAGTTTTAAGTCGCAATAAAATTGACTAATTACAGTGGATTATTCTTCTAATAGTCGACTATGATTGGTCAATTTTATTATGACTTAAGATTTATTGCTTATTGTAGAATGGGCTTTACGGAAAGCAGCACATTAATTGTTTATCGTGTGCAAACTTTCGTCGCGTGACAAGCGTTGCCGCGTTCTGTGTACAGAAGTCACTATAGTAAAAAAGTAGCGATACAAGTAACGATGAATTTCGTTACTCGTTATTACAGAAAATGTAACATCGTTACTTTTTTGTTACTGATACAAAAAAGTAACGGCATTGCCAAATCGTTACCAAAAAAAAATAACGAAATAGTAACGTCGTTACAAGTAACGCGTTACTTCCCAACCCTGTATAGCACTACTATGTCCGTGCTTGAACTCAGATTAGCTTTTTCCTATCCTTAAAAAATATTTTGTATGACTATTTTAATAATTAATAAATCCCGATTTTTTTAACTTTCTCTGAACCTGGTGGACAAATAATTGCTATTTTCTGTTTCGTGAAGATCCCAAAAATAGTTTTTAAAGATTAGTTAAGATTCCGTCAGTAGGTAAAAAATTATCTATTTTTAACATCTTTCTTTGGCAGCAACTTTATTAGTTGATCTATAAAAATTGTAACCTTTTTGAATGGTTCATGTGGTATTCATACTATCATAGCATAACGAAACAGAATTACGAAAAGCATACGGAAAAAATCATCAAATTTTCAAAATTATCAAATTTTCTCAAAACATATAACATATGACATGTAATATAAAAATTTGAATGTAATTTTACATTTGGCTGTATCAATTTGTGGCTGTATCAATACAATAAGTATAAAGTTACAATAACAATTTATAATAACAAATAATAAATTTACATTATTATACAATGTAAATTTAATGACTAATTCAATACAAATTCAATACAGTATATTTGCTCTATAAATGTAATAAAAGAAATTGTATACACACAGAAAAATACATACTGCGTTCAAGTAAACATTCCAAGTATTTTGTAAAGTTTATATCCGCAAATCTATCATAAGTTCATTCCATTTATTTTAAATGCATCTAGAATTCTAGTAAGTTTAATATTTTAATCAAAAATATTAAATTGAACGAAAAATTCGATTAACTTATTATATAGATTTAAATCAATTTTTTTTATAAAGTTTTATAATATTTTTGTAAAAAAAATAAATTATTCTTTTGAGTATATAATAATAATTCTTTTGAATATAATAATAGCCTTTTAAAAATTAGTTTAACATATGTTGAAGTTATTATCAAGCAAATATTATTTGTTGAAGATAATAATTATGTAACGACGCGTAATTAATCGTTACTAAAAATTACAACAACGCAGAACATCGCGAATCAAGAGCGCAAGAGGACAACGCGTCCTCTAATATGGTAAACAGCGCGACCGCCGAACAACCGCGGTAAATAGCGAATCAAGCGAGATTCGAGGTATCTAAAACGCTGCGTAATCGTAATCGAGAGATTCGATCATCCGCTCTCGAAAGAGAACCAGAACAGATCCACCGCTCTCGAAGGAGAATCCGATTCCGATTATCCGCTCTAAGAGATACCGACTCCGCTCCTGGCAGATTACTGTTCGTCGATTAACGACTGTAATCAATCCGCCGTCGTTGCACGGATACGTGTCATCGACATTCGACTCTACTCCGCTCCTGGCAGATTATTGTTCGTCAATTGACGACTGTACTCACTCCGCCGTTGTTGCACGGATACGTGTCATCGACATTCGACTCTACTCCGCTCCTGGCAGATTATTGTTCGTCGATTGGCGACTGTAATCACTCCGCCGTCGTTGCACGGATACGTGTCATCGACATTCGACTCTACTCCGCTCAGGGCAGATTACTGTTCGTCGCGTAGCGACTGTAATCATTCCGCCGTCGGCTCACGGATTCGTGAGGCCGACACAGATAAGTTTCACAGTACCGCTGGCCGCATCCGAAATTGCGTCCGAACGAGCCGAGCTCGTTGAATCATAAAGGAAACTCCGAGAGCTAAGGTCCCGTGTACGAGGACCGACGGCCGCACCGCGTACACCGAGCCGATTCCAATCTCCGCGATAGGAGATCGAAGGGGAGCGCCACTAAGGCCATATCCCGCGTGCAGCTACGCTGCAATTTCAACGACCGCGAACATTATATGATTCCGAAACGCCGCTAACATCGCTGGGAGAAGTGTCCACCGCACTTAAGAGACACGACGCCGAAAGAAACGTCAACAGAATAGACTCGCGAAGACGCGACACTGACGTCGTCCGCGTCCCGCGTACCGCGCGTCACATCACACAAATCGGCGTTTAAACAAACCTCTATCAGGCGATACAAACAACCAAAACCAAAGGCGTCGACACATATTGTTCGATATATATATTGTCATTATCATCAGCTTAGTATTTTAAATATATTATTCATTATTATTTTCTTAAAACACTGTTTCTCAATTATTCCGCCTATCACGAACCCGATCCGACAAGCGATTCAACGAATTGCGGTTACAATTACATAAAAGAAAGAAGTTAAATTGAGTAATTTCTTAATAGAATGATATTTTTCTGTATATATAGTTTTCATTATCGATTGTTTCATGTCGTGACAATCATAAAAATCTATGAAATAATGAGGCTCTAACAAGTAAACCGTTCGAGGTGACCCTCACCGATTTTGATGGGCCTTGGATATATTGTAGAGCATCAAAAAAATAAGAGACCCATATATTTTTTTTATCTGCTTCAGAGAAGTTTTAGGGGGTGAAACCACTCCCTCAAAAATAATAGCTTTTTTAATTTTCGCCGAATATCTGCTAAACTATGAGGTATATAAAAAAAAGTTTTATACAAAAGTTGTATGGTATTTCATACTCTTTACGAGGGTATATTTCAATTTTATAAAAATTGAAAATTTATAATACCCCTCCCTTCTCTTAAACATTTGCAAATTTTTTTTATTTTTCTTATAACGAAAGTTGTAGAGCCAAATACAACTATATATAATGTTACGATATGGTTTCCAATATTAAAAAGGAGAAACGCATTAGAAGTTAATGGTATATGCGCTGCGCTGTAGGCAAGTGTCGCGTTACTTTGTTTCTTCATATTTTTTTACACTGTACTAAGCAACTTCCTCTTGTGCATATTTTCTCATAATACTATATGTAAGTGTATTAATTATAATGCCATAAACAAGGTACTATACAAAGTTATATGAGGATTCATGAATTATGCTGCATATGTATGGAAATACATTTGGCGTCGTTATCTCTCCAAAATTTTCTCTAAAAGATGAATATATTGACAATAAAATTTGTGAAAAATTTGTGTACAATAATTGATTTTGAATAATTGTTAAGTAAAAATAGAACAGCAATGGATATAATACGCTGGCATTGAAGCAAATTCTTTATTCACGCATGCGCGAGTACAATATGAATAACACAATTAAAGATTACAAGTAAGGTACATATGTAACATTTATGGTACATATTGATCGCAAAGATGATGTTCATGAAAGAAATGTGCCGCACAAAGTGATTTCTTACACCAAGAACAAATAATTATCGCAGTTTGGCCGCAAATATCACATGTTAATTTTGTATTAGTTTGGAAACAGAATTGTTCAGGTGTCTAAAACTCTGTCGATTTATTTTGTATATACCCACTTTTAAACCATGTGTATATAAATAAATTTTGAAATCTTGGCGATGAAAATTCGTTAAGTGTTAATGATTGCAATTTTAAAATATTATTTCTAGTATGGAGATCTATTGCAAGATCTAACAACATAATCATGTCAGAAAAATGTTTAATAAAATTTTTCCACAGTCGAAATCCATATACATCTAATGGTTCTATTTGTCCTGTTGTGCCAGCCGGAATACTTAAAAATACAATGTTTATGGCATATTCTGTTCTAGTTTCTACAATTATATTAGGGCAATGACCAATCCATGAATCTAATAGTAAAAGTGATTATGGTCAAACGTTCGGGAAAAAGACTTCTTTTAACCAAGTTTTTACAGTGATGTTAAGTTACCAGATTTTAAAGTCATAGTAAAAATGTTAGGCGCTTTGAACATGGTTTCTTGAACTCTTGGACTAAATGTTCCGCTAACTTCTTTTAATACTATGAAAAGAGGTGATAACAATTTACCATCGGTTGAAATTGTGTGTTGTATAGTGTACTATGCGTAGTTAATGAAACAGATTGTACAACCGATTCAATTTTTTGTGTACTTTTATATGTAGAGTACGACCAGCATGAAATTCTAACTGGAAACCGCTTTGATCAGAATTAAAAATATTTTCTAGTCCGTATGTTCCAATAAAATATTTAAAATTTTCTATAAATATTGCGGATTTCTGTTCTAAATCTGATTTTGATAACAGATACTTTTTTGTAACAAATGTTGTTATTTTCCGTAATACAATATTATGCTTCAATTTGAATCTTCTTATCCATGCTTCCGAAGCTTTGAATTATGGCACTTGTACTTTTTCTTCTGCTCGAGTACCTCATCGAGCAATGTCGATATCATAAACAATTATTTTCTTTTCAAATGCTTCTTGGAAATGATTTAATGTATATTCAGAAATTTTTGTTAATTTTGTATATCTATCACCACTTTTCTTGATTTGTTTTTCCCATCGTCGTAGTTGTTATATTGATAATACTTTCCGGAATTTCTTTCTAACGTTTTATCCCACGCTGGAGCAAATAGTGATAAAATACAGATTTTAGTTTCTATGAAAATCCAGTTATTCCATATGACTTCTGGATCTTGTATTTAAGTTTTTCGTACAATTAAAGGTGGAAAGTATCGTTTTAGTAAAATCGATCTCGATAACTTGAAAATAGCTTACACGAAGGAGAAAAAGAAATCCGTCACTATTTGCCCACTCCCTTTTACTGTCATCTGGAGCGTATGTGGTTCTCACCAAATCAAACTGCTTCTCTCATCGCCAAAACGTGTCCTCTTCGCCAGAAAAATTACCCAATAACTCACCAAGTGCATTAATCGATGATTGGCGAAGAGACCCAACGCTGCTCGTACTCCCCATCAGCAAGACGCGCCGGTGATGCGTTCCCTGCTTCTCTCCTCACTAGTTCCAACTCACTTTGCATCAAATCGCGCTCTCTTCTTAGATACAAAAATTCTCTCTCAAGGTACCTTTGATTTATTTTGTCCACGCGATCCGCTCCCCTGTGATTGAGACCTCTAATATCCTCTCCATACAGATCAGCGCACCGAAACTCGTCCTCTTTGGTGGCTTCCTCGCACGCACCTTCCTCCTGCGCGCTCTCCTCGGTGTCACCTCTTTCCAACATTTTTAGTTGATTTCTCTACTAGTCGGATGGATCGTACTCGTCTAATCGCTTAATGAAATCGTTCTTAATATCTCATATTGGGAGTCCCTTCTTTTTTAAAAACGTTTTCAAGGTCACTATTTTCAGATTTTCAGCCGAATCCATCTCTAGCCACTCAGTTCTAATCTTGAATTCGATCCCGATCTCATTTCTGACCTTGTAAACGAAAAATTTTGAAAGACACAAATAAAAAAACGACATAAACAAAATTGATAGCTACTAATGAATACTGGAGATATCTATATTTAATACTAGATTTGAGGCTTTCACGGCCATTGATACAATGTCTAGGTATAGCTTCCGGAATGGAGCCGTGTCTTGAATCAGCGATATGCCGACGTTTCGCAAACGTTGCAGTTTGCATCATCAGGGCTGAGAACTCTGATACTGAGCTCCCTTGGGTAAAGGTAGTCCTTATATGCCCCCCTCCCCCCCTTTGTGTAGATGGTGTTTAGGGAGTAGGGGACGAGGCTTGAATCCAGCCAATCAGCGTATTTTAATTGATCAGCTGGTCAATTAAAAAACCGGGAGGGCAGTATGCCAAATAGAGTTTACTTGCATACCTTTGTCTCGGTTGAGGTTGTTGGGATGTTTCAAAATTTCTAGACCTTCACGATGTTTTCTGGCAAAATAACTCTGTGAGGGAGCCAATCTGGTGGCTTTTTCATATTGTACGGAGTGTCCAGTCTCCATCCAGTGTTCAGCTAGGGCTGATTGAGTAAAGTGACCATACTTGGTACATCGCTGGTGTTCCTTGATTCGCGTACTGATCTTCCTCCCGGTTTCTCCTATATAAACTTTACCACAAGAGCAAGGGATCTTATATACACCTGATGTTTCTAGGCATGATTTCTGATCCTTCGGATTTGGGAGTAAATGGGAGAGCTTCCTATGAGGTTTGAAGATTACTTTGATTTTGTGTTTACCCAAAATCCTGCTGATAGGTTCTGTTATGCCCTGGAGATATGGAAGGACAGCCGTTTTTCTCTTTTCTCTCTCTTCATCTAGTGTGTCAGTGTTTTTAGGACTGACAATTCTGTTCTTCTGGTTTTTTATTATTTGCGAGATGTTTTTGCTGTTGTATCCATTTTTAGTTAAGGCTGTACTGAGGTGTTCTAGTTCTCCATTCAGAGAAGATGGTTCCGAAATTGTGAGCGCTCTGTAAACCAATGAACTTATCACAGAATTCTTTTGCGAGGGATGATAATGAGAGGTTGCATGT
>NW_022639635.1:82756-83075 GCF_010583005.1 Odontomachus brunneus | reverse complement strand
AACTTATGACAGAATTCTTTTGCGAGGGATGATGATGAGAGGTTGCATGTAGATATCGGTCCGTGTGTGTTGGTTTTCGGTAGACCTGGTGACCTAAGGTGCCATCTTGGTTCTTTTGGACTAGCACATCCAGGAAGGGTATTTGATTATTTTGTTCCACTTCCATTGTGAACTGAATACTGGGATGTTGTGAATTGAGAAACCCGAGAAACTGAGAAAGAGTTTCCCTGCCATGATTCCAAATTACGAAAGTATCGTCCACATACCGAAACCATGTGGATGGTTTCAGTGATGCGTTCCTCAAAACGCAGGAACTTTT
>NW_022639635.1:82170-82674 GCF_010583005.1 Odontomachus brunneus | reverse complement strand
GACCTGGTGACCTAAGGTGCCATCTTGGTTCTTTTGGACTAGCACATCCAGGAAGGGTATTTGATTATTTTGTTCCACTTCCATTGTGAACTGAATACTGGGATGTTGTGAATTGAGAAACCCGAGAAACTGAGAAAGAGTTTCCCTGCCATGATTCCAAATTACGAAAGTATCGTCCACATACCGAAACCATGTGGATGGTTTCAGTGGTGCGTTCCTCAAAACTTTATTCTCAAAGTGTTCCATAAAGATGTTTGCAATGATAGGAGATATAGGAGATCCCATCGCCGCTCCAGAGGTTTGTTCGAAAAACTCTCCTTGGAACTGAAAATAGGTTGAAGTTAAGCAGTGTTCTATTCGTGGGAAGAGGTTGGCGTATTTTAATTGATCAGCTGGTCAATTAAAAAACCGTTTTTGAAACGGTGCCGCGACCATCATGTAGTACCGAAATGCTTTCAATTAAAAAACCCATTTCCATTTTCTAACCAGGCCAAAGGCATTCTA
>NW_022639635.1:81475-81710 GCF_010583005.1 Odontomachus brunneus | reverse complement strand
TTACGCCCCATTGTCAGCAATATTGGGGGACCTACCTACCAGTTAGCCCGCTATCTCACCAAACCCCTCCAGAAACTAACTGGTCTCCATGATTCCCATATCAAGAATTCAACAGATTTCGTGAATAAGATCACAAAAATCAAGATGAATACTAATGATATCCTGGTAAGTTTTGATGTAGTCTCACTGTTTACCAATGTTCCAGTCCAGGATACTTTGAACATCATCAAGAATT
>NW_022639635.1:77268-81428 GCF_010583005.1 Odontomachus brunneus | reverse complement strand
TATTTTCAGTTCCAAGGAGAGTTTTTCGAACAAACCTCTGGAGAGGCGATGGGATCTCCTATATCTCTTATCATTGCAAACATCTTTATGGAACACTTTAAGAATAAAGTTTTGAGGAACGCACCACTGAAACCATCCACATGTTTTCGGTATGTGGACGATAATTTCGTAATTTGGAATCATGGCAGGGAAACTCTTTCTCAGTTTCTCGGGTTTCTCAATTCACAACATCCCAGTATTCAGTTCACAATGGAAGTGGAACAAAATAATCAAATACCCTTCCTGGATGTGCTAGTCCAAAAGAACCAAGATGGCACCTTAGGTCACCAGGTCTACCGAAAACCAACACACACGGACCGATATCTACATGCAACCTCTCATCATCATCCCTCGCAAAAGAATTCTGTCATAAGTTCATTGGTTTACAGAGCGCTCACAATTTCGGAACCATCTTCTCTGAATGGAGAACTAGAACACCTCAGTACAGCCTTAACTAAAAATGGATACAACAGCAAAAACATCTCGCAAATAATAAAAAACCAGAAGAACAGAATTGTCAGTCCTAAAAACACTGACACACTAGATGAAGAGAGAGAAAAGAGAAAAACGGCTGTCCTTCCATATCTCCAGGGCATAACAGAACCTATCAGCAGGATTTTGGGTAAACACAAAATCAAAGTAATCTTCAAACCTCATAGGAATCTCTCCCATTTACTCCCAAATCCGGAGATTCAGAAATCATGCCTAGAAACATCAGGTGTATATAAGATCCCTTGCTCTTGTGGTAAAGTTTATATAGGAGAAACCGGGAGGAAGATCAGTACGCGAATCAAGGAACACCAGCGATGTACCAAGTATGGTCACTTTACTCAATCAGCCCTAGCTGAACACTGGATGGAGACTGGACACTCCGTACAATATGAAAAAGCCACCAGATTGGCTCCCTCACAGAGTTATTTTGCCAGAAAACATCGTGAAGGTCTAGAAATTTTGAAACATCCCAACAACCTCAACCGAGACAAAGGTATGCAAGTAAACTCTATTTGGCATACTGCCCTCCCGGTTTTTTAATTGACCAGCTGATCAATTAAAATACGCTGATTGGCTGGATTCAAGCCTCGTCCCCTACTCCCTAAACATCATCTACACAAAGGGTGGGAGGGGGGCATATAAGGACTATCTTTACCCAAGGGAGCTCAGTATCAGAGTTCTCAGCCCTGATGATGCAAACTGCAACGTTTGCGAAACGTCGGCATATCGCTGATTCAAGACATGGCTCTATTCCGGAAGCTATACCTAGACATCTACATTTAGTCTTCAAAAGACAAATCCAAAATTTTTGTATTTGTTTTCCTTGACAAATACAAAAAACGGACCGTCACCTCCAAAACGATAGGTTTGTTCTTTTCAACTAAACTAGTGCTGCACTGGTTCGGAACTGGAACTGGCGAATACAGCAAAAGTTCATAGGTTCAGACATGCCAGATAGGATGGAAAAGAATGCCATAGTGCAGGAAACAACATGGCGCAACACATAATTTTAGATGCAAATAATTCTTCAGATGAAGAATTTACCGTACTCATAAATCTGTTTTTTTCATCTGAACTACTTGCACTGGTACAGTAACTTTTACCATTGCACTGCACTGCACTGCTTACACTAGCTCCAGACTCAGTGCAAGCAGTTCAGTGAACTGTTGCACTAAGTTCTGCTGCACCGTTGGAAAGAACAGTAACTTCTGGCGTCACTTCTACTAGAAAGAACGCACCAGTGTACATTTCTTGAACTAATGCAAGAAGTTCAGCTGGAAAGAACAAACCTGATATAACAATATCAACGGGCGATAGCCCGAGTACAAAAGCTGCCGCCGTTCCGCGTTCTCGGCTATTATATTATATTCGCTCGGATTCCTTGAGAGTTCCCTATTGATCCACATCTTTTAATTCGTCATATCAACAAATACATTTATCCAGGCAGCTAGTGTCACGTACAAAAACAACTATATTAGCCGCCCGTCGTTCAGACGTCTGCCTAACCGACAACACGCGAATCCTCGTCCATCTGTTTATTTTTTCGAAATATGTTCGCGATTATACTAACCGTATATCTTTCTGAGCGACTTGCCCGTTAACGCCTACATAATTAAAAAACATAACATATTATTATTATTGTTAGAAATACAATTAGTTCTGTTACTTTTATAAGTATTGGAGTGTGCATTAATTTTAAAGGATTTTCAAAAGATGGCGTAACTAGTACTATATCGCATCGGGCCATATTGTTGCTACCTTCATGTCAAAGCACCATCATGTGGCTTTAGTTTTCAGTAGCATCATTTTGCCGAAGTGTAAATAACATTGTTTTTTTGAACATTGAATATGTCGAATTTTATGCCAACAAAACGCAATTTGCGGGAAGCTTTGCTTTTTTGCTTCCATTTGAAGAAAAATGCAGCTGAAAGTCAACGAATGCTGTCAGAAGTTTATGATGACTCCATCGATTTCAACATGTGAGTTACTGGTTTCGATGCTATAAAAAAGGTGATTTTGAGACGGAAGACAAGGAACGTCCAAGCCAGCCGAAAAAGTTTGAAGATGAGAAAGTGGAAGCTTTACTCGATCAAGATTCGAATCAAACGCAAGAAGAACTTGCAGAATCATTACATGTTGATCGATCAATGATTTCCAGACGTTTGGAGGCCATTGGAGTGATTCAAAAGCAAGGAAATTTGGTGCCGTACGAGTTGAAGCTGAGGGACGTCGAAAGGCGCAAAATGACTTGTGAATTATTGCTTCAAAGACATAGAAGAAAAAGTTTTTTACATCGTATCGTGACGGGTGATGAAAATGGATACGCTACGATAATCCGAAGCTCAAAATATCATGGTGCAGGCCAGGCGTACCATCAATATCGACGGCAAAGCCGAATATTCATGGCGCCATGGTCTGTATTTGGTGGGATCAGCTAGGTGTAGTATATTATGAGCTGCTCCCACCCAACGAAACCATCACTGGGGAACGCTACCAACAACAATTGATGCAATTGAACCGAGCATTGAAACAAAAACGACCAGATTACGCGAAAAGACACGACAAAGTAATTTTCCAGCACGACAACGCTCGGCCACATGTTGCGAAACCGGTCAAGGAAAGACGGTTAGAAGCGCTTAACTGGGATGTCCTATTGCGTTTATTGATCATATAATGAATGCTGAAATGTATTGCGACGACTTTTTTTATCGGTACTGGCGGAGAGTCTCCTGTCCGCTTCGTCGGCAAATTACCGCGGTCCCTGGATATCGTTACGAACCCACCAACTCAAGTTGGGCGCCAGGTGCGGTAAGGCCGCACCTCCTCACTAATTATTATTCCCCAAAAATCTCTAAGTTATCGTCCGTCGATATCGCGGGAACGGAACGGGACCGGTAACTCTCTTTTAATTTCAGTCGAAGTAGGGATGGGTTTATTCGCTGTAGGTGGAAGCCGAGGAAAAGAAGGCAATCGTACTTTCGGTAGAGATCTTTATTAGATCGGTACATGTACTTTCAGTGCGCTATTCAATATCTCGCACGCGTCGATACGTTCGCTAATTATATTAATCCCGGTTCGGAGCTCTAACATATTTCTCGCGCGACCACTCGGCATGCGACAGCCTCGATACGCTAAATGCACGACATTAACACGCCAACAAATGAGAGATCTTACAAAGATCGGACTCCTTCTCGCCTCCACTCCGGGTTGGTCGCCTCGTCTATTGCTGTTCGTCTCCGCTCAACTACTGCAGCTCCGTGACGGACCCTGGCTCGCTCTGGGTCGGAGGTCGGTCACTCGCGACGGAGATCTCCCACAAAATGAATTCGCCCTCGATATACCACGCCGGCGAGAATACGGCACAAAAATAACCGGTATCGTGTCGGTCGGCTCCCAATGCGGTAGTTTCGAAAGAGCTCGAGAGTCACGGTAATCTTTAGAGAATCGTGTTAACTCGCTAATCGATCGCGGGCAAGTCTCTCGATCACTCGTTGTTCTCGCTTTTTCTCTTCTTGGCGAGCCTTTCTTTTTCTCTCTCTACATCTCTCTCTCTCTCTCTCTCTCTCTCTCTCTCTCTCTCTCTCTCTCTCTCTCTCTTTTTCTCACGTCCCACGAATCTTCGCCGATTT
>NW_022639635.1:74969-77258 GCF_010583005.1 Odontomachus brunneus | reverse complement strand
CTCTCTCTCTCTCTCTCTCTCTCTCTCTCTCTCTCTCTCTCTCGCTAGCCTGTCTCGCCGGGGTTTCCTTGTTTTCGTGGCACCTGCTTTGTTGTCGATCTTCGTCAGCTGTTGAGAGTCTCCTTGCACCTCTCTGTCCCGCGTCTAGCAGCGTGCTGTAAACAAACATCACCAGCGGCAGCCGAAATCGGAACGGTAACACGTTTTTATGTACGAGAGTTAAAGTGCCGTTATCCACGTACCATTTAAACGACGACTTTCCTTGAGACCGATGACGTGTCTTCCTTCTTCCAGGTCCTTTGGTGTCCTGTGGTTTCCTCCTTTCGTGGTCGGCGAGGTGAGGCGGGGCACATTTTCTTGGAACGCGCTGACCATCTTACTTGCGGGACCGCATTCGCGTTGACACTAAACCCCCCCTTTACATTCGCTTGCTATGACCGCGAAAAACTGTCGACGTTAATCACGAAAAAGAATTCGGGCGCTCTATGCACCCCCCCTTTCTGTATGCGCGAAATCCTACGAGCGGAGCTCTCTCGCCCTTGTGACGGGCGCCCTTCGGCTGCCACGTCACAGTATATGTTGCGAAGTAATTTATCAAAAAGTGCGATTAAACTTGATATAGATGAGACTTATTATTTTCAACAGGATAACAATCCCAAACACACTAGAAAAACAAAAGAATGGTTATTATATAATATTCCACGACAATTAATTACGCCTCCACAATCACCAGATATCAATCCCATTGAAAATTTGTGGCATCTGTTACAATTGCAAATAAGAAAAAGAAAAATTTCAAACAAGAATGACTTGAGAACAGCGCTTCTAGAAGAATGGTCTAGAATATCAATAGAAACAACAGAGAAATTAATAGAATCCATCCCAAGAAGATTGGAAGCTATTATTGAAGCTAAAGGAATGCATACAAAATATTAAAAACTTAGACAATGATTAACAAACTGAATAATTATAAGTTGACCATCACATTCACAAGTGTGCAAATACTTTTTTAATGTATGAACTTTTATTTTTCTTGCATTACTTTGTTATATTGTGTAACTAAGAATTTTCTAATAACGTATCATCTCTATATGTAATTACATACCCATGGACACAATTTATACTAATATATTATTTTTTTGAACATAGTTATTGTAAAAAAGTTAAGTGTGCTAATATAAGGTATAGTAAAAAGAAATCCATTATTTTTGCATGAAATTGAAGACTTTATTTAGCATAGTTAGAATGATCCGATTTAGGTCAAATATACACCGTTTTGTTCGATAACTTGTTGCCATTTTGAAGGTAATTCCATTATGCCTCTCTCATAGAAACCCTTGTCCCTATTGGCAAAAAACTGGGACAGTCGATTTTCACAAGCTTCTCTAGAGGCGAATTTTTCACCAGCAAAATCATTCGCCATAGACAGAAACAGGTAGTAATCACTTGGTGCCAGGTCCGGACTATAAGATGGATGCATAAGAACCTCCCAACGAAGCTCCCGGAGTATCTGGCGAGTCACTATCGATATGTGTGGCCTGGCGTTGTCCTGATGGAACACAATTCCTCTTCTATTGGCCAAAGCTGGCCGCTTCTGGGCGATTGATTCCTTCAGACGGTCCAATTGTTGACAGTATAGGTCCGAATTAAGAGTTTGGCTGTAGGGGAGCAGCTCATAGTGAATGATTCCCTGCCAATCCCACCAAACACACAGCAAAGCTATCCTGACCATCAATCCTAGCTTGGCCACCGTTTGCGCCGGCTCATCGCGTTTCGACCACGAACGTTTTCGCTTGACGTTGTCGTAAGTGACTCACTTTTCATCACCAGTCACCATCCGCTGCAGAAATGGGTCGATTTTGTTGCGATTCAGCAGCGATTCGCAGATGGAAATTCGGTCCATGAGGTTTTTTTGCGTTAACTCGTATAGCACCCATACATCGAGCTTCTTTTTGTATCCAGCCTTATTCAAGTAGTTCCAAACGGTTTTTTGTGCAATATTTAGCTCCTGGGCAATCGAAACAGTGTTTACATGATGGTCGGACTCGACGATTTCCATTATTTTATCGACATTTTCGACAATTGGCCTTCCAGAGCGTGGTGCATCTTTGACATCAAAATTACCGGAACGGAATCGACGAAACCAAAATTGCGCGTGATTGGCTGTTACAGTATCAGGACCATAAACACTATTCACATTTTCAGCCGCCTGGCTTGCGTTTTCGCCTTTATCGAAGAAAAACTGTAAAATATGGCGCATTTTCTCTTTGCTGATGTCCATCTTGGACA
>NW_022639635.1:74892-74959 GCF_010583005.1 Odontomachus brunneus | reverse complement strand
TTCAAACAACCACCTAAAATTTCGAGATATTAATTAAAATAGTTGGACAATGGACGATTGCTCGCGA
>NW_022639635.1:74758-74882 GCF_010583005.1 Odontomachus brunneus | reverse complement strand
TAAAGTCATCTATTGGAAAAATAATGGATTTCTTTTTACTACACCTTATACTTTTTTGATCCACTGTATATATATATATATATATATATATATATATATATATATATATATATATATATATATA
>NW_022639635.1:74423-74746 GCF_010583005.1 Odontomachus brunneus | reverse complement strand
TATATATATATATATATATATATATATATATATATATATTTATATATATACATACAGAGTGTCCCACGTAAGATGGATCAAAAGAAAATAATAAGTAGAACACATAAAAGTAAACAAAAATTGTATAGGTCATTTTTCAAACAACCACCTAAAATTTCGAGATATTAATTAAAATAGTTGGACAATGGACGATTGCTCGCGAGCCTATCTTATAGGCCAGAGAGGTGGGCCGTTTGGCATACGGAAATGGGTAGCTCCGTGTGTATGTCGTGTACGTGTGCGCTCGTCCATTTTCTTCGATAACCGCTGCGAGCCGTATGTCT
>NW_022639635.1:74012-74413 GCF_010583005.1 Odontomachus brunneus | reverse complement strand
GTTACAGTATCAGGACCATAAACACTATTCACATTTTCAGCCGCCTGGCTTGCGTTTTCGCCTTTATCGAAGAAAAACTGTAAAATATGGCGCATTTTCTCTTTGCTGATGTCCATCTTGGACACGCGCTCAAACAATACTGAGTCAAACAATCACAAAACTGTCTAAGAAGTTTTTTTAGTACGAAATCTTATCTTTCTAACGCCATCTAGCGTAAACCGATCGCACTTATAGAACGCGAGATACACATTACTAAAGTCATCTATTGGAAAAATAATGGATTTCTTTTTACTACACCTTATACTTTTTTGATCCACTGTATATATATATATATATATATATATATATATATATATATATATATATATATGTATATAGCACAAAAAAAATATATATTTTTT
>NW_022639635.1:73807-74002 GCF_010583005.1 Odontomachus brunneus | reverse complement strand
CACGGAGCTACCCATTTCCGTATGCCAAACGGCCCACCTCTCTGGCCTATAAGATAGGCTCGCGAGCAATCGTCCATTGTCCAACTATTTTAATTAATATCTCGAAATTTTACGTGATTGTTTGAAAAATGACCTATACAATTTTTGTTCACTATTATGTGTTGTAATTATATTTTTCTTTTGGTTCCGTCTTAC
>NW_022639635.1:73441-73734 GCF_010583005.1 Odontomachus brunneus | reverse complement strand
TTACACTCGCGGGCGCGGAGAGAGACCAGACACACGAATATAGAAATGAACAAGAACTTTATTATAAAGCAACAGCAACGTGATATATAAATTCTCTATTCAAGCCACACGTTCACACCGTTCGCAGGCTATCAAGAGACTCTCTTCTCAGCTGTTGTCAACAAACAAGCCAGCCTCACGTAGCAACCGTTGCTACGTATCCCGGCTTGCAATCCGCGGACTTCAGGAGCGACGCGCTCGCAATACTGCGACGCGCTCGCAACACTGTCTCCCTTCTTTTCAATTGTCGTCCT
>NW_022639635.1:69550-73431 GCF_010583005.1 Odontomachus brunneus | reverse complement strand
TCCGCGGACTTCAGGAGCGACGCGCTCGCAATACTGCGACGCGCTCGCAACACTGCCTCCCTTCTTTTCAATTGTCGTCCCGACAATTAACGAAAACGTGTATCTTCCGTATCTTCCGGGGTTCTGTCTGCGTCCTGACCTCAGCTGCTGCTGTAGATCCTATGGAACCTTGAATCCCCATCCGAAGACAGTGAAGACAGCCAAAGTTTCCCATTTCTGCTAAGTCCTTGTTCACTCTCGTTCCTTCCTTGTTCAGGGTCTTCAGACAAGGGGGGGGGGGAGAAATAACTTTCATGGTCCCAACGATCTCCCAAAGGAGATCTCCCTAAGTTCCCACTTTGGCATTTACCCTTTGCTCACAGCAAAGGCCTACGGGGAAAAACCATGCCAAAAAAAACCCGTAAGCAAAGTGGACTTCTGAGTTGATGATGAAGTGAAGACTACCAGCTGATGCACCACAGCTGCATTAATTGCATTAACTGCAACAATACAAAATGAAAAAAAAAACAAGCAAATATTCTTCCAATAAATTGTATATTTCAGTAAATTTAGATATCATTCTATAAAAATAAAATTAATCCCTCCCATAATAAGAAGCTAACCTATCTAAATGAACTATTTTATTTTTATGTTTTCGAGAACGACGAATACAATAAACTACATCTAATTTTCTTAACAACTTCATAAGGACCCTCCCAAAAACTTTGTAACTTTGGTGCTTTTCCTATACTTCTATGAGGATTGTATAACCAAACCTTCTGATTTACTTCAAAAGACAAATTTCTCGAATTTCGATCATAACATGCCTTAACTCTATTACTCCTAACCTTCATTAAACTTCTAACACGTCGATAAATCTCATCTAATCTTTCCCGCAAATTAAAAATATAATTATTACTTGAATTATGATTAACACAATCCGAAGGAGGAGAACCACGATACAAATCCAACGGCAATCTTAAATCTTGACCAAAATATAACTCTGCAGGAGAAAATCCTGTTGCTTCATGTTTAGAAGTCCTATATGCCAACAAAAACATAGGAATCCAACGATCCCAATCTTTCTGATTCTCCGAAATAAATTTAGATAAATACTGCAAAATCGTTTGGTGTTGACGTTCAACCTGACCATCAGATTGAGGATGAAAAGCAGTAGTTCTTGTTTTCCTAAATCCTAATAATTTAGACAATTCTTGAAACAGTTTTGACTCAAAATTTCTCAAATTCCTTGATCAGTATGTAATTCTAAAGGTACACCATGCCTAGAAATCACTTCCTTTACAAAAATTTCTGCCACCGTACTAGATCTAATATTCTTTAAAGGAAAAGCTTCTACCCATTTTGAAAAACAATCAACCACAACCAACAAATATTTATTTCCACAAGAAGATAAAGGCAATGGACCTAAAATATCTATCTGAAGACGTTCAAAAGGAGCTCCTACATTAAAAATTTGCAACGGAGACTTTCCTTTATCCGAAGGACCTCTTTTAGAAATGCAAACTTCACAGGATCTACACCAATTTTCCACATCTCTTTTACACGTAGCCCAATAAAATCGTTTTCGAATTCTATCAAGAGTCTTATTTATCCCAAAATGACCACCAGAAGGAGAATCATGAGCTTCTTCCAAAATTTCCTTAACTTGACTTCGAGGAACAATTATCTGTAAAACACTAGATTTCAGATTTGGAGCCTCCCATTTTTTAAACAAAATACCATTTTTTACAACTAAATTTTCCCAATGAGAAATATAAACTTTTAATGAAATATCCTTATCTAAAATTTCCTCCTTCAAAAGACAGCGACCAGATTCAACTCCTCGCAAGACCACTGACACATTAGAATCTTCTAACTGCATTTTCTGCCACTCTATTTGAAATTTTTCCCCTAAAACTATTCGAGCAACGACTTCTTTATCTTCTCTATCAGACTCAATTCTAGAACAATACCTACAATTTTCTTTTATACATGGACGTCTTGAAAGACCATCTGCATTTCCATGACACAAACCTTTGCGATGATGAATCTCAAAATCATAACGTTGTAGCCTCTCAATTCAATGAGCCAATTGACCTTCAACATCCCTAAAAGACATTAACCATTTTAGTGAAGCATGATCCGTTCTTATTAAAAATTTTTGACCGTACAAATAATGATTGAAAGATTTAACCGATTCTACTACAGCTAATAATTCTCTACGAGTCGTACAATAATTTCTTTCAGATTTACTTAGAACACGACTGAAATAAGCAATAACTTTCTCTTGACCATTCTGAACTTGGGATAAAACTGCACCAATACCAAAATTTGAAGTATCAGTGTCAAGAATAAATTCACCTTACTCCAAAGGAAAAGATAACACTACAGAAGTTGTTAAAGTTCGTTTCAAATTCCTGCCACCGTACTAGCAGAAAAGCTTCCTGACACTGCCTAGACCAAATAAATTTTGATTGATTTTCCGTAAGGACAAATAAAGGCTTAGCAATTATAGAAAAACCTTTAACAAATTTCCGATAATAGGAGCAGAACCCAAGGAAAGCACGTAACTGTTTTTTAGTTTGAGGTATCGGCCAATTGGAAACAGCAGAAATTTTTTCCGGATCTGTAGAAACACCTTCTTTAGAAACAACATGACCTAAATATTTTACCGAATTTCTCAAAAGCACACATTTTTTTGGATTTAATTTCAAACCCGAAGAACGAAATTTAAATAGAACGGTCTTTAAATGTTCAACCATTTCCTCAAATGTTTTCCCAAAAACTATCACATCGTCCAAATAAACTAAACAAATTTCATGCAACACTTCCTACAATACTTGCTCCATAAGCCTTTCAAATGTAGCTGGAGCATTACACAAACCCATTGGTAAAACTATATATTGCCATAACCCCTTTCCTATTGAAAACGCTGTTTTCTCTCTATCCTCTGGACGAATTTTCACTTGCCAATAACTACTTTTTAAATCCAAAGTTGAAAACCAAGAATTCCCTGATAATTGATCAATAGTGTCATCAATACGAGGAATAGGAAAAGAATCTTTTATTGTTACAGCATTTAGCTTTCGAAAATCTACACAAAAACGAATAGAATTATCTTTTTTTTTTTTTACCAAAACCGCCGGCGAAATCCAAGGATTCTGAGATTCTTCAATAACACCTTTATTTTTCATTTTCTCAACCCTATTCGCCTCAGCACGTAAATGTAAAGGAACTCGTCGAGGAACTTGTTTAATAGGACGTGAATTAATTAACTCAATCTTATGTTCTAAAAAATTACAATTTCCGGCAATTACAATCTCTTCTGAAAAAAACATCTTAAAATTCAACTAGCATTTTAACAAACTTTTCTTTCTGTCGAAAATTCAAATGTTCTGAATCCCGTTTAAACAATTTTAGTAAAAATACAGGTACTTTCTCTTCCCAAATAATCCGCTTGCAAGCAAAATTTCCTTGCATCATTCCCGAATGAGAAATTCCTAACTCTGAATAAAAACAAGATTCCAAATTAGTAAAAGACAAGAAATCATTTCCTAACAAACAATCATCTTCCATGTCAATAACAAACATGGACAGATCTACCAAAATTTTTCCTAACTGGACATTCATCTTTGCTTGATAATAAACAGGAACTACTTCTCCTGAAGGATAAATTAAACGATTAGTAACTGGACAAAACTTTTCCGACGTTCCAAAAAATTTCCTATTAACAATAGAAACATCCGAACCTGTATCTATTTTAAATTTACAACATTTTCCATCCAATAGTCCATTAAAACAAAAAGTATCTCTATTTTTAACGCGTTTTAAACTAGAATCAACCGAGGATTTTACTCTTTTTGTCGAAATAACCCCTTTCCATTCGACAAAACTCAGTTTTC
>NW_022639635.1:69361-69540 GCF_010583005.1 Odontomachus brunneus | reverse complement strand
AGAAAAATTTTTAAGAAATTGCTTTGTTTGCAACTAAATTTAGAAGCTTAAAAATATACAAAAATTTTACAAATAGATTTCTGTGTATGTTTTCCATTAAATATTGTAATATATTAAATATTGTAAAACGTAACACACACTTATATGAAAGAGAGAAAGAGAGAAAGAGAGAGAGATCT
>NW_022639635.1:67996-69351 GCF_010583005.1 Odontomachus brunneus | reverse complement strand
TTCCACATTGCCAACATTTATTATCATTATTCATTTTCCCTATTAATTTTCTTTGAGAACCTAAAGAATTTTCTCCCCTCCCAATAATTTTTTTAAAATTACCTTTATTTTCCCTAAAATTGTTGTTGCCTGTATAATTTCTTTCAAAATTTCTCCTACTTTCTAAATTAAATGAATTAAATTTTATAACATTAGAAAAACTATTTTCTTGAATACTTTTAACAATTTTTGCCCTTTCTATGGCAACCCTCAATGAAACAACGTTTTCTAATTGAAGAGTTCGTTTTACAAAACCATCTATTAACCCTACTATGAATTGCGCACAAGCGATTTTCTCTCTTACTTCAAACGTACATTCTGGATATGCTTTATAAACTAACCGTTCCAATTCCGAACCAAAAGAAGCAAAATCCTCTCCTTCCCTCTGTTTTCTATTCGAAAATTGAGTATAAAAATTTTGAAATAAACCTACTTCTCCAAAACGCAATTCTAAACGTAAACAAATTTCTTTAAAGTCTAAATTTCCTTCTACCTTATCTAAAACTGAGCGCGCTCCTCCCCTTAAACTTGCTGCCAGAGCAACCGCTTTATAAACATCGTCCCAATTATTTGCACGCGCTATTAAATTAAATTGACACAAAAATTCATGCAGCGGAACGGTTCCGTCGAAAGTATCTGGTTTTAATTCTGAATTATTCCTAAATATTAGAAAAGACTGGCCTTGAAAATTTCTCCAATCAATTTGGCGCAACTCTTGAAGCTCTAGCCGCTCCCGCTCTCGCTCCGCTTGCAAAGACCGCAGCTCTTCTAATGCAGCCTGCAACGCCGCAGTCTCCGTTGTCACTGGAACTTCCCTTTCTAATCCCGAAGAGGTCGTTTCAATATTTCTGTTTCGTTTTCCTCTATTAGATTTTGTAAGGTCCCGTATCTCCTCCGACTCCGCAATGTGCAACGCTCCCTGCTCCATAACCGATGTCGATGCTTGACTCCGAGTAAGCATCGGTGAATGTATCATTCTCCTTATTATCACTTTCACGCACTCGCGTAAACAATCGCAAACAATTCACGTCGCGTCTCCAATCTCTCTTTATCCCGGACGAGCCCCCAAAATGTTACACTCGCGGGCGCGGAGAGAGACCAGATACACGAATATAGAAATGAACAAGAACTTTATTATAAAGCAACAGCAACATGATATATAAATTCTCTATTCAAGCCACACGTTCACACCTTTTGCAGGCTATCGAGAGACTCTCTTCTCAGCTGTTGTCAACAAACAAGCCAGCCTCACGTAGCAACCGTTGCTACGTATCCCGGCTTGCAATCCGCGGACTTCAGGAGCGACGCGCTCGCAA
>NW_022639635.1:59974-67324 GCF_010583005.1 Odontomachus brunneus | reverse complement strand
TCTCTCTTTCTCTCTTTCATATAAGTGTGTGTTATGTTTTACAATATTTAATATATTACAATATTTAATGGAAAACATACACAGAAATCTATTTGTAAAATTTTTGTATATTTGTAAGCTTCTAAATTTAGTTGCAAACAAAGCAATTTCTTAAAAATTTTTCTGAAAGAAACAAACATACGTTCGGCATGTACAAGCTGCAGAACTTTTGTATGAGGCATATATTTACGCCAATCAACAACTCGGGATGCCTATTTTGACATTTTTTGTATTTTCGTCGCATATTAAGCTGTTTATTTTTACACACACTTTCGTGTAAAAACATTTACAATTTTACATACCTAATACGAAGTAAACTTTGCAAAAAAAGTCAATATTTTGCTGATATATTTTTCAAGTGTAGTATTCTGTTAATACGTCATTTAACATGTTGAACTTACATATCAAAATGAAATTGAACTTTTGATTCTAGTTTTAAATTGTTGTTCAATTGTGTCACTTTTAGATGTAACATAGATTAATTTATAATTTCTTTAAAAGTTTTAAATTATTTAATAAAATTTGATTATTTAAATTAAATATCAATAATATGTCCTGAACAAAAACTGAACTCGAACAATTAGAGGATTACATATTATTCATCTCGTTGTGCTAATCCGCGTCTTCAGTATAATGATCCTGAAATTCGCACAAATTGCAAAACACCATTCATGGTAAAAGTCGTAACTCTAGTCGTAATACACTCGTAATAAGAATAAGAATTACGATAAAAATGAAAACCCTTTTCCCCATGGAAAACGAAATCTGCGAGATCGTATTTCTTGGACGATCCATTCTACACGAACGGTTATTCGTTCAATTGCAGTCGCATATTGGTTCGTAAAGTACAAAAAGTGTAAAACTTTTCTAATGGCTGAACTAACTTGTACAGTTTAGAATGATCCACAATTTGCATGCTTCACGGTTCTGCGATGCATGGTCGAAGCATACTATACGAAGTAAAGACAGTTCCATTCGTCCTTGAATATTCTATTTGTCTGTACCCAACGGCAGCAGGAGGTCGTATGTCCAATTTTTATGCTGGCATTCTTTCACGCTCATCCATTCTTTATTTATGCTACGCATAAATTCTGCAACTTCTTCGACTCCGTTGAACGGTGAGCGATGCGATACCGTCACTAAGCCGGAGTGTCCAAGCAAACGTACGAGCAAACGTGCTTCGTAAATATCATTCGTACAAACATGACAAATAAAATATTTGTTGACACTAAAAAGCGAGATCGACAATCTAATCGCGAGTTAATCTAATACGTAGTGAAAGAAGAAACAAACGAATTAAATACAAAAGTCAATGAAATGGTATCAAATTAACCCTGATAGCAAAATGTCAGCAATGTGCCGACAAATTGCCGGCAAAATCAATTATAGGATTGCAGCAAATTTGCAGCATGTATACTACCATTATGCTGGCATTATGTCGGCAAAGCATACCGAAATTACTTGAAAACAGAGTAAAAACCGAACAAGGTATGTTGAGCAACGTGTGACGAGCAAGATGTGCCGACTATGAATAAGCCAAAACTACCCGAGTAGAATTTGCACCTTGAGAATCTAGTCATTATATAATAAAGTTGTATCTAACACACACATACACATCGTTATTAGGTAGTGTAACTTGACAGTGATAAACCAGTAATTTAACGCTTTTGCGAATAGCTATATGCAATATATTAACTAATAATAAGATAAATGAAACTATATATTTATGAAGTAAAAAATCAAAACTAGTTGCTAGGCAATATCACTTTTTCTAATGAGGATATAACATAAGTTACCTCGTAGTTAGACAAAAAAAAAATATAACTAGTGATGTAATTTATTTTCTGCATCAGGCATACCTTATCATCAGTAGAGACTGTCCTAGTTAAAGTTTATAGTTCTATGAAATGCTGTTTGTGTCTTTTAGAGATGACACTAGAGGTTTTTATTGTTGGAACTCTTCCTAATCATGTAGAACGTAAATACCCTTACAAAAATATTTCACTGGTTTTAGCCCTCAAAAATGTTTAATTTGAGTAGTAAAAACGTGCATTCAACACAGCGAGTATAACTCCGTTTGTAGGTCGGAAAGGGGCACTTTTAGTAAAAACGAGTGGTGATTACGGATTACTAAGGAGTAGTAAAAACATACCATTAAGTGTATTTTTTAGTGGTAATTGAGTGCAGCGCAACAGAAATTTGAGGTGTACAAACGTGCATTTAGCTACATTTAGCATTTAGTACAAACCCACACAGCACCAACATATTTCAAAAAGTCTTCAAAAAGTTTTCATTATAAAATATGAAACATTTCAAAGAAATATTTCAGACATGTTTTAGATATCTTTCAGATACATAAAATGTTCGCTATGATGTACTATCTGAAATGTTTCAAAAATAAATGAGAAATATTTCAGATATTTTTTTCTATATACATTCTATATTCATATTTTACATTTTTTCGTTTTTATATTTAAAAACTATTCGTAAATGTCACAGTGTTTACAGATTTTACTGGAAATCTTACATTACTTAATTTCAATGTTACATCACATTTAAAAATTCTCACTGGCACTGGTGGGACTCGAACATGGACTCTGAAGGCATCTTTATGAGTTTGTTGCTTTACACACTATATCACGATCTTCGATCGATATAAACGTCTTACATTTTGTCTATATGTGTTGTAATTAACACAGTAATATAGTTCTTTATAATATGATTTAATATGTACAAAATAATTTTATTTTAATAACAATTAAATTTTTTGTAATTTTATTGTATGTGTTAATTTAACCCTTAGCTAATGAGGTGAGGTCTCAAAATTCCGCACATTCCATTACGTTATCTTTAAATTTTTATTGTAAAAATATTTTTATTAACTGTTATTAGATATATAAAGTCATAAAATACTATAAACTTTGAGTAATTATAAAACAGTACAATTAAAAAAATAAGTCCACCTAACCATATAAAATTTAATGAAATTAATTAAATTTATGTATAAATATATAAATCAACGCTCATTATAAACGATTTCTAAAATAAATAATTTAAGTGAAAAATATTTTGATGAAACACAAATATTTCTGAATTATTTCAATGTTATATTTTAATATAATTTCCAAGTTATCCTTAGAAAAGCATTTTGAAAGCTGTACTATGTGGGAAATACGTTTTTAATACTCACACACATTCATATTGCACATTTTTAATAATAATGAATAAAAATTATAATTATTAATTCTTAGAGACCTGGCAATATCATTATAGTGGGTAAGTTATATAAGGGTTAATCATTATACATTTATTATTTATCATTATATATTTATCATGTATATGATGTGAATATATAAAAAGTTTATTATATTTTCTTAAATGTTAGAAATATAATATAATAGATAAAGGCAGTCAAAACTAAAGACATGTTACGTCTCCAAAAAATTGCACAATTTGACGTTTCTCTCGGAATGGACTAAATTTTTTTGTAAATTTCATGTTAACTATTATAAAGTATAGACTTTTCCCTGCAATTGAAAAAAGAGGCGAATTTATACGATTTTTTTTTGTGAAGTTGCGACATATCGAAATTACCACCTCCCATATGTATTTTTTTTAATCGTTTAATTTGATGTACTCTAACAAGGAAACTAACAGAACTGTCCCTCACCGATTTTGGTGCGCTTTGGATATGTTGTAGAGCATCAAAAAGTATTCGACACGTATTTTTTTTATCGGCTGAATGTTAAGTTTAAGGGTTGCAACAGCCCCTTGAAAAAAAGGACTTTTTCATTTTTATTGAATATTTCTTAAAATACAAGGTATATGAAAAAATGTTTCCTACAAAAGTTGTGCAGTACTTAACATTTTTTACAACGGTATATTTAATTTTCTCAAAAACATTAAATTTTATCACCCCCCCCCCAACTCGTTACCTTCGCAAAATTTGTAAGTTTTTGTAAGAACAAAAATTATAGAGTATTTTATGTCAAATCGATCCATATATAATATTAGAAGGTAGTCTCGATTAAATTGTTAGAAAATGTGATAATATCGTGCTATACGCGTCACGCCAAATAAATGAATACTGTAGCTAGATACGTTACTGTAAGTAGGGAAATGTAATAAATTGTAGAAAAATAATATATAGACAGTTGCATATATTTAATGTATAATGTTTACAATTTATAATGTTATTTTAATATATTAAAATAATATATTTAATATAATATTAAGAAAAATCGATTGAGGATCTACAGAAAATAAATGTGTTTTACTTATAGCACATATTCGTAACAAAGGTGCTCATGGAAAAAATGTGTGATGCAAAGTGATCGTTTGCACCAAGAACAAAACTAATTATAGCAGTTTCGCCACAAACATCGCATTGTATTTTAGGATCTTTTTTGAAACAAAAATCAACCGGTGTCTCAAACTCTGGCGGTCTAGTCTGTAAATAGCCACTTTTAAACCATGCAAATTTAAATAAATTTTGAAACCTGGGTGACGAGAATTGATGGTGTGTTAATGACTGCAATTTCAAGATATTGTCCCTATTATGAAGATCAATTCCAAGATCGAGTAACATAACATTATCAGAGAAATATTTGATAAAATTTTTCCACAAGCGAAAGCTATATACATCTAGTGGTTGTATTTTTCCCGTTGTACCAGCCGTAATTGTGAGAAAATATATATTTGTTGCAGAATCTGGTCTACTTTCGACAATTATGTTAGGACAATGTCCACTCCAAGAATCTAATACGGATTGTGGACCGATGGAAAGAAAACTTCTCTTAACCAGGTTTTTACATGATTTGATATTAATTTATCTGACGTAATTGACCTGACATAATTAACCTTTGAAGCCATTACATAAATGGTAGGAGCGTTAAATAATGATTGCTGCACTCGTGGATTAAACATTCCTGTGGATTCTTTTAATACAATTAAAAGAGGCCACAATAATCTACCAGCAGAAATAGTCGGCTGTATTGTGTAACTGTATGTGGTTGCTGATACAGACTGTACTGCAGATTGTTTTTGCACCTTTGTTTGCTAAAGTACGACCGGCGTGAAGTTCTAACTGAAATCCACTGATTCGAATTATAAATATTTTCTACTCCATATTCATTAATAACATATTTTACATTTTTTGTAAATGTTTCGCACTTCTTTTTCAAATCTGATTTTGATAACAAAGATTCTTTCGTGACAAATTTCGTTATTTTACGAGATACTATATTATGTTGTTTTTTTAATCTGTGTATCTATATATGTGACGCTATGAATCCTGGCGCATTTATCTCTTGTTGTGCTCGAGGAGCCCATCGACCAATGTCAATATCATGAATTATCTTTCCTCTTTGGAGCGCTTCACTGAAATTATTTAATGTATATTCAGAAATTCTTTGCAATTTTTCTCTTCTTGTACCATCTGTATTGATATATTTCTTCCATCGTTGTAATTGTAAAACTGTGATATAAAACTGTGATTATATAAAAAATAAAACTAACTTTATAATTAATATTATATCTTTTTATTTTTGACGTTATTTTCTTCTCTTCTGTCTTTTGATGTCAGATATACAATGCATCTAAAAGAAATTAATAAATCAAAACGCAATTATAAACGCATTATTTACGTTATATTTGTTGCGATAATAGGGAGACAAATGTATAAAATGTTCACATAAATATGTAAACATGTAAAACAAACAAAAAATTACCTTATCAACTGATAATAATTATAATAAGACTTCACAAGTATGTCCGTCGGACCATCAATAACGTTTTATCACAATTATAAGTAAAGCTACAATAGTCCTCTCCTATATTTTTATAATATAAATAACCGTTTCAAGTTTATAGAAGTACTTTTTTTTAGAAGTACCAACATATAAACATATAACAGAAATGTTGTTAATACGCTTAAGCAAATTGGCACGATGTGACGGTTATGGTTCTTTATTAATTGTTTTATTGTTTAAATATATTTGATTAAGGATGTTTGTATTGCCCGTATCAGACAAATAATGAAAAAATTTTTGAAAAATTGCAGCTCAATCTATATTGTATATGAAAATGACACTCAAAATTTGAGAATGATTAAGAATCTAAATTAAATATTGTTTAATTTATTTTAATAAAAAAAGTAAATTATAAAAATCAAACGTTAAAGCCAAAAAGTGTTGTTATTTAACTATATCGTACACATATATTATACATTTTTATATAGAAAATAGAAATATTATTTCTAATATACCTATTTCTAATTTTTTGTTGGGACTATACAGATAAAGCATCCTTAACAAACACGTTACATAATTACTGTTTCGCTAACAAAAAAAGAAACAGTGTACACATCTTCGATTGACATAACTGTATTTCTTTTTTGTCTAAAGTAGCATAAGAATTATTTTTTACGTTTCAATATTGATCCATTAATAAATATATTCTACAATTTAATTATTGCTCTATTTTATCTCCTTTTCCGTACAATACTAACTGGAAAAATTATTATATTTTCAATAATATAAAAGTGAAGAGTAGCAAGCGTAAAGTAATAATACAAGTTAATACAAGTTAATAATTATAATACAAGTTAATAATAATAATACAAGTAAATAAATACTTACATAATTTTACTAAATTATGATATATAACATACGGTTACTGTATAACGTACAGTTCGTATATAACACACACTTCTTCACAGTACGAACTCGTGAAACGAAATGCACGTTTTGAAATGTTGCGGACATTTATGTAGAGTCTACATTGTACGCAGTACAATGAAATGACTAAATTGAACTTCGCATGATGATCACATGATTCTGTGGCGCGAAGCAAATAAAACCTATTTTCAGTACTTAACAGTAGTTGTTGATGCTATTTCTGCTAATGATAGATTATTGTCGCCTCTTTTGATTGTATTAAAAGAATTCACAGGAACGTTAGGTCCACGAGTGCAGCAATCATTATTTAATATTCCTAACATTTATGTAATGGCTTCAAAGTCAGGTAAATTAACATCAAATTATGTAAAAACCTGGTTGAGAGAAGTTTTCTTTCCAAACGTCGGGTCACAATTCGTATTACTATTAGATTCTTGAAATGGACATTGTCTCAACATAATTGCCGAAAGTAGACCAGATTCTGCAACAGATATATATTTTCTAACAATTTCGGCTGATACAACGGGAAAAATACAACCACTACATGTATATGGCTTCCGCTTCCCTTATAGAAATATTATACTAAGAATCACTGATTAATTACTTATTTTCAGTATTAAAAGTACAGTATTTT
>NW_022639635.1:58957-59964 GCF_010583005.1 Odontomachus brunneus | reverse complement strand
TATAAAACCTGTTTAAATAAATATTTGCTTGTTTTAAAAGTAAATAAAATACAAGTAAATTATTTTATTATATAAATCTGAATAAATTATTTTCTAATATTAAAAGTATTTTTTTATATTTTAAATTAAACTTTCTTTTATTATCAGAAAAAAATTTATATAAATTTACAAAATAATTTATTTTAGTTACTTTTAAAACCTGTAAATATTTTTTAAATATACTTTTTACATACTTTTTAAAATATATATTTTAAAAGAATCTATTCTCTTCTTTTAAATAAATCATATGCTTTCGTATATGGATATACCATATGTACACAATATAAAGCGTCTCTCAATCAAAGTGACAGTGACGCAGTATATAAGGTGAACGACACAAGAATCAGCCCAAGTAACAGACTCACGTCAAAATGACGTAAAAAACTGGTCATAACTGGTCGAATGACGTCAAGTGACTAAATAACGACGTTTTTAAAACGTCTTTTTTGTGACATCTTAATGACGTTTCTGTATAACGTCTTAAAAACGTATTATTGACGTTTAAAGACGTCATAAAACGTCATTAAGGCGTCTAAAATGTCGTCATCGATCTGTGACATTAGACTATCATTTTGACGATATTCTCACGATATTTTTGATCATTCCTTGGTTATTTTTTATTTTGAACTTATTTAGATTTGGATGTCATTTTGACGTGTCTGCTACCTGGGAGAGGTCTCAGGCTCGAATCTCAGCAATGTCCATACAGCACAGAAGCTTGCAGCAACGTTGCTACAATGTTGCAAGATTGCATATTGCAGTGCAATGTTGCAGAGACTTTGCAGTGACATTAATTTGCAATATTACCTTAGCAATATTGCAGTAATATTTAAAAAAATATTACAAATATAATATATTTTATTTAGTTACTAGTTATTTTTGTTACTTGTATTTCAAATTCATTAATGTTTTACATCAATAATACTTATAGAATAGTACTTAGAATAGCACTCGTTAGTGGCAATCAT
>NW_022639635.1:58606-58947 GCF_010583005.1 Odontomachus brunneus | reverse complement strand
AAAATTGTGAATGCTTTTCAAAAGCATTTCAGCAAAAGTTCATTATATTTTCAATAAATTATTTTCATCAGATACAAATACCTCAATTGAGATCTTACATACGAATTTTTGCGGAAACGGCATTTGAGAATTCAATTGAGAATTCAACTGAGAACTGAATTGGGAATTCTCTTCTTATCTCAACAGAAATTTTTCAGTAGGGTTTGCATCACACATTTTTTCCATGAGCACCACCTTTGTTACGAATATGTGCCATAAGTAAAACACATTTATTTTCTGTGTGTGCAAATCCTAAATCGATTTTTCTTAATATTATATTAATAATATTATATTATTTATTA
>NW_022639635.1:57744-58596 GCF_010583005.1 Odontomachus brunneus | reverse complement strand
ATTCATCGCATATCGAATGTTGCATTGTTTTAATATCTATCAACAAATTATCCAAAAAACAACAAATAAAAATTATGTAACTATTATTTGGTGTTTGCTATGTATGTTATAATATACTATGAACACTATATGGATACATTATATAAGCATGAATTGTAAGAACATCATTGGAGTCATCAGAGTCACCACGTGCGCGCTCGATCGTCAGGTTAAGCAACAGTTTAATGCCGTCAGGACATGGATGGGTACCAGCTGTATACCGCTTGGGATCGAAATTATCGCAGGAAGATTCATGAAAGTTTGGAATGTGTTGACAACCTTCGATATCTAGTAGTTTATGAGACATGAGAAAATTAGGAATATAAGTATATTTTTGTAAACATTATGATTTTCTCATTTTTCATCTTTGCATAATAATTTTCAGTATTTCATTACTATCAATATTTAACAGTGATTTTATTATCTGTATTCACCAGAAATTAAGTACTGGCCAAAAATTACTGAATTACTGGTAATATTTAATCACTCTAATAATTTTTCAGTATTTTTTAATATGATATTTCTATAAGGGTTGTGGAAAAATTTTATCAAATATTTCTCTGATAATGTTATGTTATGCAATTGATCTTCATAATAGGAACAATATCTTGAAACTGCAATCATTAACACACCATCAATTCTCGTCATTCAGGTTTCAAAATTTATTTAAATTTGCATGGTTTAAAAGTGGCTATTTACAGACCGCCAGAATTCGAGATACCGATTGATTTTTGTTTCAAAAAAGATTCTAAAATACAATGCGATGTTTGTGCGAAACTGCTATAATTAGTTTTGTTCTTGGTGCAAACGATC
>NW_022639635.1:51772-57734 GCF_010583005.1 Odontomachus brunneus | reverse complement strand
CGATCGAAGAATAATCAATTATGATTGGTCAATTTCTTTGCGATCTTGCGATTGCGCCTAATGTAGAATGGTCTTTAGGGGCGCCGTACACGAATTGACATAACAGTAACGTAAGACATACTGTAAAAATGGATCAATTACAATCGAGTATTCACAAAAATGGCGACCTTACAGTTCAACGATACTCAAAGTGATTGGTCAATTCTTACGGTACATTACTGTTATGTCAATTCGTGTGCGGCGCCCGTTAAGCGTGGTCTACAATGAGAACTTAAGCCATAAAATTTAAGCTTTAAGTCCTAAGCCGTAAGAAGTTGACCAATCACAGTCAATTATAAGAAAAATAATTGACTGGTCAATTTCTTGCGGCTTAGGGTTTAAAGCTTAAATTTTATGGCTTAAGTTCTCATTGTAGACCACGTTTTAGAGGCTTTCTACAATAAGCAATAAGTTTTAAGTAGCAATAAAATTGACCAATTACAGTGGATTATCCTTCTAATAGTCAACTATGATTGGTCAATTTTATTATGACTTAAGATTTATTGCTTATTGTAGAATGGACTTTACGGAAAGCAGCACATTAATTGTTTATTGTGTGCAAACTTTCGTCGCGTGGCAAGCGTTGTTGCGTTCTGTGTACAGAAGCCACTATAGTAAAAAAGTAACGATACAAGTAACGATGAATTTCGTTACTCGTTACTAAAGAAAATGTAACGCCGTTACTTTTTTGTTACTGATACAAAAAAGTAACGGCATTACCAAATCGTTACCAAAAAAGTAACGAAATAGTAACACGTTACTTTCCAACCATGCTAATATTATATATAGATTGATTTGGCATGAAATGATCTACAATTTTTGTTCTTATAAAAACTTACCAATTTTGCAAAGATAACGAGTTGGGGAAGGGTGAAAAAATTTGACATTTTTGAAGAAATTAAATATGCCGTTGCAAAGAGTGTTAAATACTGTACAATTTTTGTAGGAAAGATTTTTTTATATACCTTGTATTTTAGAAAATATTCAATAAAAATGGAAAAGTCCTTTTTTTCAAGGGGCTGTTTCAATCTCTAAACATTTAACCGATGAAAAAAATACGTGTCGAATACTTTTTGATGTTCTATAACATATCCAAAGCGCATCAAAATCGGTGAGAGACAGTTCTGTTAGTTCTTTTGTAAGTGGAATTAATTCTTTTCACAAATTTTACGATAAACATCGTAAAATAAAATAAAAAAAAATATTTCAAATACGATAATGTTTCGCAATATCATACTTATTTAAAATTAAAATGCATAGATAACTTTGATATGTCGCAACTCCGTGAAAAAAATCGTACAAATCCGCTTTTTTTTAAATTGCAAGGGAAAATCTATACTTGACGATGATCATCATGAAATTTACGAAAAAATTTAGTCCATCCTGTAGAATACGTGAAATTGTGCAATTTCTTGGAAACGCGACATATATTTACTTTTGAAAAGACTGCGGAAAGGGAAGGGAGTAAATTCAAGATTGGACGAATGCTCTTTAAAGTCTTCACTCTTTAAAATAAAAAAAGAGATTCCAAATACAGTAATGTTTCACAGTATTATATTCATTTAAAATTGTGCGAAATTTCGACATGAACTTATCTATTCCATGATTCTGTTGACGAGTGTATAATAGTCGTGACCATATAATTGTTTGCTTATCACATCAAGTAACATCTATTAATAAAATTGTGCTTTCGACCTTTTGTCAACTTGTGTAAATATATATAAAATGATATTCTAATCTAAAAACTTGTTACTCGTCAGTTAAACAATTTTGCAGGTAAGACAGCCGAGATAGCATAGAGGATTTCATTAAAAAAAAATTCAGTCGTACGTTATATTCTAAGCTCATTTTTAGATGCAAACAGAATTCTTTTCACTGAACTAAACTTTAAAGAATTCTGTTTGCATCTGAAAATTAACTTGGAATTGGTGATATATTTATAATATTAATTTTTATAATATATGACATTTTTTGATTTTTTTGTAATTCTCTATGCTCTTTGGGAGGACACAAAGAAAAAGAGCAAGATAAAACACTAAGTGACTTGTTTAATCTTAAGATGAAATTTATTCAATGTTTATTAAGAATTTATTTAAATTTATTCAAATTTTATTGACAAATAAAAGAAATAGCTGGGAAAAAAATGTGAATATATAATTGCATTAAATTATAATCATACATAATTACATATGATTCATATTTGAAATTTGTTTATACCCAGAGTAACGTCAAATAACTTTTTAATAACTTTTTAATAATGTCTCTAACATTAGTAAGACGTTTTTAAATGTCAACTTGCTACCTAAATATATGGCTTGCCTACAAGACTGTTCAATTGATAAGCAAAAATGTTCTTAGGTTACATTATACTACTTGGCATATTGTATAGACAACATAAAAAGGCAATTATGCGAAGAAATTATGTCGTTTCCAGAACGTATTCTCCAAAGAAATAGAAATGACTACTGTGCAAGAATAAATAGTATGCTAAGAAGATGGACACAACATTATATGGTGTGACTAAAAAATCTTTGCAAATATTAGCATTTAAATTAGCTGGAAAAAACAGTATTGAACATCTATTAACTTTTGTTGGTACTATTTATTGTTTTTATATGATCTTTTTTATATTACAATCGATTATAAGACTTTTATTTCCATCTTTCCCGTATCTTTTGGACAAGTCAAAAATCGATACCACTTTTCTTTTTGTTATTTTTCCATAAGAAAATTTAAGAAATATATTTTTTCTTTTGCTAATTTTTAAGAAAATAGTCCAAACTATATGTCATATGTCATCGTTTTTGAAAAATAATTTTATTTTAACCATGTTTTTACGACAAAAACGTTTCAAAAAGCGCTTTATCTTGCCCGCTCTTCCCTTCTAGGAATAAAAGAAGAAACAAGACGATATAATTTAATAATTTTTAATTAGTAATCGTATTAGTAGCACTCGGTCCTATTTTTCATTTAAAAACGAGTAAATGCGAGTAATTTTTTAGCAGATTGCTCGTTTTTAATACTCTTTACAGTTAGTGAGTGACATCATGTTAATACGTTTCTCTTTTACTCAGTTTCGTTTTAATACAGATCTACATTGAAAGTGAGTAAAAGAGGAACGTATTAACGCACTTTCACCAGCTGAAAAAAGAGTATTAAAAAGGAGGAATCTGCTCAAAAATACTCATGCACACTCGCGTATACTCGTTATAATTTGTCGCTGAATACACTGCACGTGCTTCAGAATGCAAGAAACGACCATAAAAATTAAGAAACGGGTAGAAAATGGGCTAAAAACGGGCCAAAAGTGGGCCACATGAGGATAAAAACGGTGAAATATTGTTGTAAGGATATCTCAGTGTATATTGTCTTGGAAAAGATCCCTTGCCCACATTGGATTTGAATTTGAGATCTTTGATTCTTCAAGTCTGTCGTCCTATATGTTACTCCACTTCATTAATAAAGGCGTTTCGTATAGCCCTCATATGTTGCATGAAATTTGACACAACTTGTTCGGCTTTTGCCGTCATACGCTGCTCAGGATGTCCTGCTCACTTCTTGCCGTAAATTTGCTGTCACGCGTTGCTCGACACATCTTGCTCGCTGTTTGCTGCAAATTTGCCATCACACATTACTCGGCACGATTTGCTCAGTTTCTGCCAATATGCTGTCATACTACTAATAGCTATAGCTTGTCCGGTTTTTGCCAGTAGTTTGCTATCACGCTTGCTACAGGTCGTGGCGCAATATAGCACACATTTTGCCGATCATCACTTGATATAGCAAATCATGCTACAATTTTATCGCTATTCTGTCGACAAAATGTGCAGCACGCTTTGTCAAAATTTGCTTTTGGCTATCAGAGAATAAGCTTTCCTTTCTGATTTGAATGATCAACTTGGTACATTGAATGTTTAATTTACAAATCTTTAAAGTACCTATAAAATTTGCCAGTATCATCTTCTACTTAAACAGATGACTTCTTAAATAGTTTTCTTATTAACTATATTTTCGCAGACACAGTCTTATCGGATAAATTGAGAAAATTACGCTAACAAAATTTTGTATCCCATTGTACCCTGGTTAATCTAGACTGACACTTTATAAATATTTAACGTCAAGAGAGATAAAGAGAAAGTCAAGATAAACAGAGAAATATATTATATCAAACAATATAAACATAGCTATACAACTAAGTGAGAGAAAGCCGGCAAATGAGAGCCAATAGCTGTTGGTGCGAATATTAAACTGACGTGGAAAGTTGATTTATCGCGTACATTGTAAGTCCAGAAAAATATTTGACACGTGCATTGACACTGCCATATTATAGTTTTAGAGTAATTAAATTATAACAGAAATTATAAGAAATTAAACAAAAGTAAATAAATAATTATAGGTAAAAATGTGAGAAAGGAAGAAAAAGACAGGAAGAGAGAAAAAGAATCTCTTGTAACTAATTCGTAAGTATCGTGAAAAAATAGGCAATTACATCACGAATACTACAAGCGTCATAACGCCCTTCACTGGACGGTGTCTCATCGCCTCACTGCAGTTATATCGATCGTGAGCTATTTTCAGATTCAGGAACAATATTCGACCATTAATTGCTCCATTTCGCTCGCTACATGTCCTACCGCAAAACAGCGCGTGCAATCGGGATAGTGATGAGGGCACGGTGCTGTGGTAGTGATGTAGATATAGGAGTTTAAGAACTTCGCGGCGAATTACTCGTGTCATACGGAATGGACTGCGTGAACAAAGCAACGACATGCAAACACAGAGAATGCGTTCGATATCCGAGCGAAGGCGGCTAACGTTACGTAAGTTAAATAGACTTTCATGATTGACACGATGTGAGGAAATCGAAAATGAAAATTTTGCAACTTTTTATGGAACAAATATATAATATACTGTATACATATTTATGGGACAAATATATACTATATTGAATTCATCCTTAATGTTTGAGAGGTTCTTTGGATGACTTTTAAAATCTTTGACCTAAAACTTTTTCATATATATCGAAGAGTAGATTCGTAAGAAGTATGAGACCCTGCCGTGTTACTATAATGGGTTCTGAGAACGATAATTTTTCTTTCAAATATATATTTTTTTATACAGTTTTTGTATAAAAATTTTTTTTATATTAGAAAATCATGAAAGAATAAAAATTTATTTATTTTTTACAAAAATTTATGCTAAAATATATAATATAATAAAAAAATGTTTTACTTTGTATGGAAAAGGTGGATAATAATAATAAGAAATGTAGTTGACATTCACCAAATTTCTACCGTGCAACTATATGTAGTAATTTCCCGAATTATAAGGTTATGAGGTTTTAATCATGAAATTTACATTATACAATTAATACATTATACAATTTACATTATACATTATACAATTATGTTAAATTTTTTATAATATTGATACAGCAATAAATTCAGTAACAGTTACTTTCATATTTGCATACCATGTTTTACACGAGATATTAATTTGATAATTAAATTGTAATAATTCCTTTTGCAATTTTATTTCGTTTTTCTATTTTCTTATTTTGTGTTATAAATTATGTTTAGACATGTTACGAGTGCCATATGAATCATTTATAAAAGGTGCAATCTTTATAAGTTAACTAGTAAAATTTACAATTACCTATCAATTTGAGTATAAATTGTATGAAATATAAAAAATCTGATATATAGGGTGTTCGGAAAGTACCGGGACGCCCGAATATCAGGAAAAATATAAGTTTTACAAAGAAATGTTTCAGACAAAAGTTGTGGCGTTTAAAAAGATGTATTTACTGATCACATCAGTTTGACCTTGGGTTGCGTAGCGAAGGTCAGGTCAAGGTCACATTAATTTTTTTAAATGGAACACCCCATTTTTCATTGCATATTCTTATAGCACATCTCGAGAG
>NW_022639635.1:48471-51671 GCF_010583005.1 Odontomachus brunneus | reverse complement strand
TTCCATTTAAAAAAATTAATGTGACCTTGACCTGACCTTCGCTACGCAACCCAAGGTCAAACTGATGTGATCAGTAAATACATCTTTTTAAACGCCACAACTTTTGTCTGAAACATTTTTTTGTAAAACTTATATTTTTCCTGATATTTGGGCGTCCCGGTACTTTCCGAACACCCTGTATATAAATGTATAACACGCCCAATTACACAGTGTAAAAAAGACAAAGAGAAAATTTGGAAACACGTATATGAATACGAAAGAAACAGATTGTAATGTCAAAAACTGTGAGATTTATTGTGAATAGAAATCACGATTTGCAACTCATTATTGATGTGATTTGATCCTATTACATGGATAACGATGCATTCTTACAATTATTGTTCTAATCCACTGTCTATTTGTAAGTAAGCCGCAAATACACCAATTTCTATTCTACGCCATAGCGAGCTGAAGTAATCACCAATGATACCAATTTTGCATACAATTTATGTTATATAGTAGAGTGATGTTATTCAAATATATATAGAAGTAAAAAGGTGGTGTCACTCACATAATTTTCTCATTAATTTTATTTATTCCACAACTGTCATAATGTCATGGATTGTCAACGTCACTAATAATATCTTTTTATCTTGCAAAAAAGCTATTATATTCTATAAAGTTTTGCATAATTTTTTCTTGAGAGAAATTGGTTTCAACATTAATTATTTTTATCGCGTATTTTAATGACACATAATGCTGAAACGAAATCACGTCGTTAAATCGAATAAAGTGTAACGCGAAAAAATGGATTTTGTTAGCAAATAAACTCGATAATTATTGATCACAGATTGCTGCAAGGTATCGTGCAGAAGAGGAATTTATTGTTAATCACTTGATACAAGAAAGGCAAGAGAAATTGCACGGAGTAATATGAAAGTTTGCGTTGAAATATTCATGCAACCGCTTAAAATAATATCTTTAGGAGAACACTGCCCAGATTGTTGGATTTTACCAAAACGAAACTAATGATCATTGTTATTCTTTCATGTCGATAACATCGACGCATTAGAATTTGCAAAAAGCTCAAGATAAATGATAGCGCAAATAAAGAAAAGAATAACACGACTATAGCGCAATTAAGCGAATAAAAGACAAAGGACCATTGGACAAAGGAAAATTAAACGGATATTGCGCAATATACACATGCGAGCACAAAATAACGGTATCACAATGAAAGGCATAGAAAACATAGAATGGCAACGGCCCATGGCTGCCACAAATAGGTGTTGTTTCGCGAGGATTATTCAACAAAATAATTCTCAGTTAACTAGACAGGATTGTCAACGAATGCATTTTCATGGAGTGTCGATGAAATGATGAGATGAATAATTAGAAAAAAAAGAAAAATTAATCGTGCAAAATGATTATCGGAAAATATATGAAATGTATTGCGCGTTGCAATATTCTTGAGCGTCTTAATTAAGATGATCGGATCCTATGGGTCCGTCTTATAATTGAATTCCTTTAGGAGACCAACTCCCTCATCTTCTTTCTTTCTCTCTCCCTCCCTCCCTTTCCTATCTTTGTAATCAGCACATTCGTTCTTTCTACAGTCTCTTCCAAATATGTTTACCCGTTTGTGACTTCTTTTTTATCGTCGACCTGTGCACAAATGAGGTAAATGAAGTTTTATAAATTTCACTCCGCGATCGCAACGGTCACATTTAGCGAGTGATCGCAAATTTCTTTCGCTGATTGGAAATTCAATTTGTCGTCGACTCGTGAACATGTTCATATATGCAGCAAAGAAAATGATTACAAAGTAAAAAAAATTTCAAGAAAATATTTTCTTGAATATTGAAATTTAAGGAAATTTAGGGAACAAAGTATAAAATTGTACGCAGAAGTAATTTTTCCAAGAATTATGAAACTTTGTGAGGAAACTATCTATACTAAATACATCTTTTTTATATATCATACATTGTTTCAATACTTTTCGGAGAAAAAATGTTTATTTGAATTAATATAATTATAGTAAAACATCAAATATGAGTAAAAATTTATCTAGACCAACTTTTCAAATATGACTGTTTTTAAAAATGTTTTATTTCTTTATTATAACTTTTGTTAACTTCACTAAGTCGCGTAAAGACATTAATAAATTCATACTTCTTACTTTTTATATTAATTATTCATTAATTTTAAAAAATTATTGAATTTCAGACATTTTTCCGGAAGTTATATAAAAATATGAGTTAAATAAAAATTCATAAAAAAATTCATAAAAAAGTTATACAAAAATATGAGTTAAATAAAAATTCATAAAATTTACTTATATTTAGGATTTACGTAACTTTTTAATTTTTATGAGGTTTTAGAATTAAGAAGGCTAAAAAAGTTTAAATTTGTAAAAAATCTGTTAAATTTAACTCGTTAATATAAATGTGTGTGTGTGTGTGTGTGTGTGTGTGTGTGTGTGTGTGTGTGTGTGTACATATATAGTGATTAATTTATTATGAAATCCTTTTATTGTTGAGCTAGCTCATTTGCGTGTGCCTCCGAGCAATAAACAAAAAAACGCGTTCAGATTAATAAAACGTTTAACAAAGTATTATTTACAAATGTTCTCGCATTATTAGTTACAATCCCGTATTTTCATGCTCCGATTCGCTTCACATCAGCTCGGCCCGGTAATTCGTGTGCAACTCTCTCGATTTTTTTTATTGATTTGTCGTCATGGGGCACGCGCCGCTCGTCCAGGATGCCATTGTTGTTAAAACCGAGATTATTGATATAAATTGATCCATTCTAGAGATTGAGATTGATGAAATTGTGAATCGAGACAAACGTTATTATGTTTTGGAAACTTTGTATTATATTGGGTGTACAACTTAATTCGGTCCGTTTTTTTGCTTGAAAAACGCATTTATTTGAATGATAAAATGAATTAATACATTATTGAAAGTATTGTCCATCGCTAGCCACTACTTTTTCCCATCTTTCTGGCAATTTATGGATTCCGTCGCGGAAGAAGCGTTCATCTTTTGAAGCTAAGAATGAATCGAGCCAATTTTTGATACCCTGTTCTGAAGTGAAGTGTATTCCAGTCAAAGCGTCCTGCATCGATCGAAACAAATGGTAGTCGGAAGGGGCAAGGTCTGGGCTATAAGGCGGGTGAGCCAGAACTTCCCATCCGCTATTTTCCAAATAGTTTTTAA
>NW_022639635.1:23592-48314 GCF_010583005.1 Odontomachus brunneus | reverse complement strand
CATAGTGGATCACACCCTTCTGATTCCACCAAATACAGAGCATTACCTTGACATCATGGATATTCGGCTTCGGCGTTGATGTTCCTGGTTGGCCGGGTTTTATATACGATTTTTTGCGTTTCGAGTTGTCGTAGTGAATCCATTTTTCGTCCCCGGTAATGATTCGATGCAGAAAAGACTTCTTTTTGTACCGTTCAAGCAACATTTCGGACATGCAAAATCGTCGTTCGATATCTCTCGGTTTCAATTCGTATGGGACCCAATTTCCTTGCTTTTGGATGTATCCCGCGGCTTTGAGTCGTTTCGAAATAGCTTGTTGAGTAACTTCCAATGTTCTTGCGAGCTCTTTTTGCGTTTGACACGAATCTTGATCGAGTAATGTTTCTAATTCTTCATCTTCAAACTTTTTCGGTTGACCCGAACGCTCTTTGTCTTCAACACTAAAATCACCACTTTGAAATCGTCGAAACCATTCTCTGCAAGATTTATCCGACGGTGCAGATTCACCATAAACTTCCACAAGCATTCGATGCGCTTCAGCTGCACTTTTCTTCCAATTGAAACAGAAAATCAAAACTTCCCGCAAATGGTGCTTATTTGGAACGAAACTCGACATTTTCAACGCAGTAAAAATTAAACTTGTTGTGCAAAACTCAAAGGCTTGTAAACAATATTTGGTTGATAGATATTGACACTTCACGATACAGCAAAAATCAGCTGTCGCCGTCAACCATTTATAGCACTTAGAGCCATCTTTTGAAAACGGACCGAACTAAGTTGTACACCCAATAATTTGAAATACAGCAAAAAATCCAAGTTCAACCCCATAGTTTAGTTCAATAGATTGAACTAAAACAAAAGACGATAAAAATTAACAAAATAACAGGAAGAATACGTAATATCGAGGAAATTAAATGTTTCATATTGCAGCAAAATTACAAATATGACAGTATTTAGTGAATAATTGTCTTCTGCAAGACAAGAATGTCTCTTCGGTTACGCAGTCTCCACATCTCGCTAGTTATTCACCTTAGAGAAAAAAATAGCATGAAAACAAGCATAATGCACCGACGCAATAACAAATACTAGCATTATGCGAGTGCAAAAATTGAACCATTACATTTGATGTCGATGCCGCGGCTTTAAACGACTGTAATGAGTCGACTCGCTAATGAGTCGACTTAGCAATATAAAACAAAAAGCTATATCTTTGCACACGTTTCCGTATGCGTCTATATTGATTCTTTATTGTTCATTTAAGTAACTAACTGTCGTGATTGAAGTACGCCAAACACGTTCATAAGATCAATACTCAACCTCTTTCATCAGTAACCAAATTGTCCAGATTCCTTTTTTAATCTTATCTATTACACTGTTCAACAAAAATCGAATTTTTTTCCTCCCATTAGAAACTCAAAGAGATTCTAAAAATAAATGTAAAACAAACATACCCGTGTCTCAGCGTTTTACCAGATCAAATCGTTTTCGTTTGTTAGGGCCATTTTATAATGGCCAACTTGATACTTTAAGTCAATGTATTATGTTAAGTTTTTATCTTGTGTTTCGAGTCTTAAAGAATCAATATGTTTCTGAATTATAACAAACCAGAAGTTTAATAAAAAAACAAGTATCTAAAAAAATATTAGTTACTATAGATACTTGTTGTTTGGGCTACCGAGCGCTATGATACACGAATATTGCTGGTCTATTGTTCGTAATACGGAATCATATAAACAAACCAAACCAAACGACCAAGATTATTAACAAAATCTTTAAAAAATTGAAAATAAATGAAAATATTAAAAAAATTCAAATCAGTTTTTTTTACAAATTAAATATTTTACGGTTTTAAACTGTTTTTATCATAAAAAACGTTAACAACTTGATCTTGTAAAACGCTGAGACACAGGTATGCTTATTTTACATTTATTATCAGAAACTCTTTAAATTTATCAAGAGAGGAAACCTGTATTGTACGTGTTATAATAGTGACACACAGTGTTATAACACTGTGTTATAATAGTGACATGATTAAATTATTTTTACTTGAGGTAAAAATGTAGAAAACAGGTGCCACCTCCGATCAACCTGTTCTTGATATATGTTGTTAAGAACATGGCCCTAAATAACAATCAAAAGGTTTTAGCCGTCGCTCATTGTTTGTTAAAAAGCTATGAACAAAAGAAGTTTGGAAAAATGACCAGTTAAGATTATGTGTTATGTGTAACTGTGTGATACAGTACCTGAGTATATATCTTGCGAGATGGTATGATGCCTGTAACAAATATTACAAGTGTTATATCAGTCCGTTTACATTGAAAGGATGAAACGTCTTCTATTCTTTACCTACATACACACACACGCACACGCACACACTGCTCGCCAGCAAGCGCGCTCGCCCGTCCGACAGGGCGGGCTCGCGGTGGGTGCGTTCCTATTATATATACATACGCACTCACCGCGAACTCGCTCTGTCGGGCGGACGAGCGCACTTACTGGCGAGCAGTATGTGTGTGTGTGTGTACGGCAGGTATCTCCCTAGCTTATAAATTTAATGTTTTTGTATATACAGTGTCCAAAAATTACACTCATTTTATGTAACTTCTTTTGTTCATAACTTTTTAATAAACAATGAGTAACAACTAGAACCTTCAGAAGGTCACTCAGAAGGGTCAAGGTCAAGCGCATCGGAAGTGCCTGTTTTCTATACTTTTATCAAAAATACATATAATGATTATGATGAGACAAAATTTTTGTTTTTCATATCTATTAATTATGTAGGATATCTGGATTTAGGTACTAATGTGCAAGTAGAATTTGTTAAATTGGATAGAAAAAATCTGTATCATTCTGTATAAACTGTATTACAATAATTATTGAGATATTAATAAAAGGAATTTATCAATCAATGTCTGTGATGTGATCTACAAGGTAATCTTGAAGAGACATGTTTTAGACTTATTTCCTAATCTCCTGTCTAGCAACGACAAATATAGTGTGGAAAGATCACGCGTAGCGCAAGACTGCATTGCTTGCAATATTCTGCCTTTCGCTCTCATCGGATTTCCATTGATATTAAGGAACAATGAATAACCCCAAGACAAATTTTTTCAAATTGTCTACATAGATTTGAACGCAAAGCAATCACTTATTTGGCAATTTTCTTTCATTAATATCTCAATAAATATAGCAGAGTTTATATAAAATGATAAATAACCCCCATTTAGTTTAATTAGTTTTCTTCTTTTCTTCATATGATATCGTCTCCTTTCGAAGGTTGATGATTCAAATGGCTAACGTGATTTTAAATACTGTCATGAGTAAGATGTTTATTGAGTGCAGTCAAATCATCTTCTGATGTCTTTCAGCCAATAGTTTTAAAATCCATCTGCCGATGGATCTTTCTCCTTGAATTTTCCCTTAAATGATCAGTTGCAGGAATTCGTACTTTTCTCCACGCATCAGGTGACCTATGTAACGCATTTTTCTCTCTTTGGTTGTAAACATGAATTTCTTCTTTTTTCGCATACGATTGAGGATTTCCTCGTTGGTTATTTTTTGTATCCATGATATGCATAACATCTGCCATAATATGTATAACATGTGTCATAACAGACTGCGGTATAAGTACATTTCGAAGACATCTATTTTATTTTCCATGATTGGATCGAGAGTTCAACTTTCACAACCAGAATGAAGAAGATGTAACATGTAATCATATGGATCCTAAGTCCTAAACTTAGATCCGATCTCGTGAAGAACTTCCTCATACATACAAATGTTTTCTTAGCTGCTCGATTCTTGATCTGATCTTTTTAGGGTCATACTGATAGTTCCAAGATATGTAGTTCCAGTAATGATAGTTCCAAGATATTTGAAGGAGGAAACTTATTTTACAGTGGTTCCATTTATAGTCAGCTGAGCATGCATAGCATCTTTGGGAAAACGAGAACTTTAGTTTTTGTGATGAAAAGACCAAAACTTTCACTGCGCTGAACTATGCAGCCCATCATGTCTTGTAGTTCGTGTATACTGTTTGCTAATACAACAGTATCGTCAGCATATCTGATGTTATTTGCTTTTAATGTTGCTTCCTCTAGTCTAACTTCTGCAGTTTGCTGACAGTAAAAGTTTGAGATTATGAATATTTCTTCCCTGTCAATTTCAGTCGCTTTAAGAATTCTTATTATCTTATAGTGTTTGATACAATCGAAGACTTTACTATAATCAATGAATCATGCGAATACGTTAATGTTTATGTTCCTGCATATTTGTGTTAGTACATTCAGGGAGAACAACGCTTCTCGAGTGCACAGGCCACTTCAGAATCCGAATTCGGTTTTATTTAATTCGTATTTCCTATAGATTCGAGTATGAATTATTCTGAAAAATATTTTGAGAATTTTCGACATGAGGCTGATTATGCGATAGTCATCATATCGCGAGGTATGAGCCCTTTTCAGCAGAGTGATAAATGTCGATTTCAACCAATCAAAGGGGATATTTTCTGATATGTAGATCCCCAGTAAACATCCATTGTCGCAATAATATAACACAAAAATAACAAGTAATATAACATCAGTTATATGAATGTTATAAAAATATAAGGTTTATGCGTAACATTACAACAATATATGCAAAAATGGTATTGAAATATAATGTTGTTACACTAGGGCAATATAAAATTTTTTGTTTGTATTACATAATAGTTATAGAATAATTATATAAAATAGCAATTATATTTTTATAATACATTGATGTTAATAATTGTAACATGTAATTTTTCTTATTTTAAAGGTATTTAATAAGGAAAAAATTAACATTGACGTTATTAATAAAAAAGTGTAGAATAATAGGCATAAAAAACTTAACTGACGATATATCAAAGATTTGTGATTTTTAGTTTCAGTTACATACTATTAGTTTTAATAGTGACTTTTCATTTTATTTCTTTTGGATTTTCTTGGATTTTTTAATTTTTCTATTTGGATGAATCATTAGAATATTCTGTTAAAAATTTAAAAGTAATTATCATTGGTTTACTATAACAAGTTGATTATAACAATATTCATTGCATATCGAATGTTGTTGCATTGTTTCAATATTTATTAGTAAATTATCGAACAAACACCAAGTAAATGTTATATAACTGTTATTTGGTGTTCGCTAGAAATGTTATAATATACTGTGAACACTATAAGCAGGGTTAGAAAAGTTATTTTTTTAAAATAACTAGTTACAGTTATAATTCCCCTTGCTGGAAATGTAACTAGTTACAGTTACAAGTTACTAACTATGAAAAGTAACTCGCTACAGTTACAGTTACTTAAAAAGTAACGAATCCTTACTTTTAAATTACTTTCTTGAAATGATTGTAAATTATTATTGTAAATACAAAAAACTTACATTTTAAGCTCTACTAAAATGTAAAAATTGAATTTTATAATTAATATCTATCATATTAATTAGTTTCTCCACTTAACAAATTTCAAATCTGTACTTAACATTATAAAAATTTAATAATAATCTTGTAGAGGTAAAAGAATTTAATCACATGCTCCATAAATACGTTGATAAATTTATTAAATTAATATACGACTACTATATAATTTTAATTTTATTTTACGTTTTCCAAGTAACTATTAAAGTAGCTGTTAAAAAAGTTACAAGTTATTAAAAATGAATAACTAAGCTAAGTTATAGTTACAGGTGGGGAAAAAGTAACTAAGTTAATTTACAGTTACCGAAAAAATGTAACTATAATTGTAACTTCGTTACAAGTAACGAGTTACTTCCCAATCCTGACTATAAGCATACATTATATAAGCATAAATCGTAAGAACATCGTTGGAGTCATTGGAATCAGTGCCCGCTCGATTGTCAGGTTAAGAAACAGGACAGGGATGAGTGATCGGTATACCGCTTTGAGTTCAAAATTATCGAGGGGGAAGATTTGCGAAAGTTTGGAATATGTTTTGACAATCTTCGGTTCCTAGCGGTTTATAAAACATGAGAAAATTACGAATTATTCTTTTTATGAAACATTTATATATATAACAAAGATATTAAAAATACTTAATGTAAATATAACTAGAATATAACTAGGATATAACATCGTTATATGTTATATTTATGAATGAGAAAATATAACTTACCAGTAACTTACTGGAAATACTCATGCAATATGACCTGTAACATTCGATTATATTGCATTTACATAACATTAATATAACTTTGTTTACTGGGTCACATTGAAAAGTGAGGTTACATGATACAGTCCCATTCCTTTCTGGTCAGCTATCAGTTTAACGACTTCAGCATATACAGGGTCCGCCACCAAAATCCGGACAAAATGAACAATTTGTTTAAATAAAATTCTACTCATCAAAATGTAAAACTTACAAAAGAACTTTTTGTGTATCACTAGTGGTATCCTTTTAGAGTAAAATTACTCTATATAACCCCCTTTTGCTTTGATGACTGCTTCGATCCTCATCCTGAAGCGCTGGCACGCTCTCTGCAACGCGTCCTTGTCTATATTGGCGAATGCTGCTCCGATAGAGGTTTGGAGAGATGTCACATTGGGATGTCTCGACTTGTTGGTCACTCGTTCAATGACGCTCCACACGTAATAGTCCAACGGATTCAAATCTGGACTGTTCGGAGGCCAAAATTCCTTTGACCAAAACATGTCCATTTTATCCGACAGCCAGTTTTGCACTAAGTGACTCGTGTGCGCTGGCGCGCCGTCTTGCTGGAAGACGTACGGCTTCCCGGCGGCCACGGTTTCTATCCACGGCTTCACTATCTTCGTCAAAACGTGTAAATATACTTCTTTTGTGACGGTTTCTTTTTTTTGAAAGAAATGTGGCGGCATGACGTGACCCTCACTGGAGACAACGCCTAGGACGTGAACAGAGACCGGAAACTTCGTCCTAGCTATTATGGGCACATCTTCGGGGTCGCGGGCGAGCCAACGGTCGTTCCTCCGGTTCACCTTGGCATCGACAGAAAAAATTTTTTCGTCCGAAAAAAACCTGATGCGTCCCGCAGCTTCGTTTTTTAACGAACACAGAAGCAAGTTACAGCGAGCAACTCTGTTCATCTTGGCAGCTTCAGAGAGCATTTGTCGAACTTTTATTACATAGGACTTGAAGCGTAGGTCCTCTTCAGCAATTCGACGCATTGTAGTGTCACTCACACCCAATGTTTTGGCCAATTTCGTTAGAGACAGCCCTGGGTCCTCTGAGATGAGCTCTTGAGCTCTTTCGATAATTGCTGGAGTCCTTACTGACTTTTCTTTCGAATGGCTCTTCCTTGTCGGGTTGGCAGAACCTTTTTCGGAAGTCTCCGAAGCCAAATATTTAGCCGCAACGTCATATACGGTCGATCTCGGGTACCCGAAGAACCGAATAATTTCGGTCCGCAAACGCCCAGCGCGAAGGCCTTCAATTATCGCCGCTCTTCGATTATACTCTGCATTCGATCTTATCTGTTCGGACATTTTGAGGTTATGCGCACTTACTACAAACATCTGACTTGCCCGAACATCAACAGTGACCTACCACCGAAGTCAAATGAGGCGGGAAATTCAAATTGAAATTTGTCCGGATTTTGATGGCGGACCCTGTATGTTGTCTGGTCCGGTGGCTTTATCGTTCTTTTAAACTTCTATTGAGTAACTTCACTCTTGGTAATTTCTGAACCAGTTATGTTTCTGAGTCATTTATGTTTCCGTCCATTTGGTGGTGGTCTATTTCTGTGGTGCATACGGTCTGTTGTCATTAAAAAGCTCCTCCACATATTCCTTTCACCTCTGAAGCTTTGCTTCCACTCCCAGGATTACTTCATTGTTTGCATCCCGCAGAGTTAGAATTTGTTGTTTTCGGGTTCGATTTGTCATTTTCTTTACCTTTTTGTGCATTAAACGTATCGTGTTTTTTTTGGAGGACTTCGAGGATTTCCTTACACTTGTCAGACACCCACTGTTCTTTTGCATCCCTACACTTTCTCTAGATCTTCCTGTTGAATTCTTTATAGAGTAAGAGATTTGCCTTTTGAATCCTTCTTTCGGCTATGAAGTCCAAAATTTCCGTGGTCATCGATTCATTTTTCTTCCTACTTCAGGGGACCAGATGTCATAAGCCTATATCTCCGTTATGATGGTCTTTATCTAATCCCAGATCCTTTCTATTTCTATCTGTTCTGAACCCTGTATTTTCATCAGTTCACGTTCAAGTCCGGAGCTCATATGTGCTCGCATGTCCGGATTCTGCAACTTTCTGATATCTATTTTTGCGATGATTTCGCCTTTTTTATTTTTGTAAGACGTCACATCCGGAAATTCATGACGATTGGGTTGTAATCGCTGTTAATATCTGCACCAGGATACATTTTTACTACTTGAATGTATTTTTCCAACCCAACTCCAATTAGTTTTATCAGCAATTAAATTAAATTCAGGCATCCTGTATAAATTTTGACTTCAATATGAGTATATTGCAGTGCAATATGTCTTGTAAATCACACTATTGATATGCTGTGTTGCTCAATAAAAATTTTCTGTGTGCAGAAGTTTTTTCGATGTCAAAAAGTAATCACATTTTAACATATTTTTCAGATCGAGACACTTGTGCACGGAGCCGCGACAAGAAGACAAATTCGGAGAGAAATTCGCGCATGTGACAAATGTGACAACGCCACGTCGACAACGCCGAACTAATTAGGGATTCTGCGTAAACACTAATTCCAAGGGAAATCGTTCTCGAAATGTGTCAACTCGAATTTTTGCCCCTAAATAGAATGTCAACGCTTTTGAAAGTATTTCTCTGAAAAACGATCAGCGAATGAGACCCGGTATTCTTTTCGGCGTGTCAACGCTTCGCAGTGTAATTCTTGCAGAAGCGTCCCGTCGGACATCTTCCGGAACAGACTTTCCTCGGCGAAATTTTGGAGATTCCTTTGGACCAGTTACACATTGTTCTCGAGAACGACAGTCTCGGAGTTTTCGTATCAATCGCAAACGGCGACTGAACTTCCTTCCAGAGTGTCTCGCGAGTCAAGAAATTTTGTGAGAATACGACACGATCTACTACTTCGTCACTTCTCTTTATCTTTCGTCAAAGCGCCCTCGGCTATGAACGAATAATTTTACTTTGGCCGCGATAAATGCCGCGTCGGTTACAACGAAATCTCCGTGTCAATTGATAATTACAGTGAGCTTCCTCAGCAGGCTAAAATTCTCGTTCATTCCAATAACAGCAAATGTCCTAGAATCTATCTCTCCTAGAAAGAAAGAATCACGGAAAATGTAACAGAAAAATGTACGAGCCTACAGCATAATTTATAATTTTGAGTGTCGCGCAACGAAAAGATGATAACCGCTGTTTCACGACGTAAAATACACCGGAGTATCTACGGACCGTAAGAGAGATATCACGAGAATGCCAAGAACGAAGACTCAGTACTGATGAAATTTTGTTACAGTCGATGCTCAATTAATCACGCAGGACTATGAAAACTATGTCGCTTTCTATACGACAATAAGGCACAATAAGGCGTACCTTGTCAAATCTTGGGAAGATTTTATTAGCGACGTGATGTGAAAATTTTCCCGTCTATATAATCGGCCATTGGGTGCTAAATCGTAAAAAGCTGGAATGGAGCGTAACGTGATCCGCGGATGACGTGATAGAAAAGCTTAGCCAGCTTAATTCATCGCCGCGCAAACGTACGCGTCCTGACACAATATCGCAAAAAATCACGCTGAGTTATGAACGAGTAATGTGGAATCAAAGTTTTTGACGGAAATTGTCGCAAAACCTCGGTTCCATTAGATATCCTATTATACGACGACAGCAAAACTTATCTTAATAACGTAAAACGTCGTACTCATACACACACTCTCTCTCTCACTGGCTTTCTCTCTTTTACAAATTCTAGGGGAGGACACTCGTCCTCCTGAAGCTTATCCGCCGAGAGCTAATGCGCAAAAACCGCGTCGTCGTAAAAGAACCGGAAATTTCACTACTAAATGCCAACGATGCTTTTAGTAAATGTTAAACAGCACCGAGTGATAGGGGAGCCTGCTTGGCCAAAGCGACAGCAATGCTATGACTAAAATCCTGTGAACGTAGAACTCTCACAAACCGACAACCATAGGACTTTCCCAACTGAAAAATCGATGCGACAATCGACGGCCGTAATTTTTTATATCTCGTCTTCAGCTATGGAAAGAACGAACTGAAGCAAAATTCCTCCGCAACGATTACGTCTATTAAAGCAGAAGAATTACGTCGAAGCTTCGAGTATCGGGGAAAAAGAAAATATTTACCTTCGACGAATGTGCTGCGAGGACAATGAAGTGTCAGCCAACGTCCGCTGGGTGATCGGATTTTACAGTGAACGATCGTACATAAAACGCAGGTGGAAGTGAACTCGGACGTCGCAAGTCTAGTGTTACCGGCATTCACCTCGATTTAACTTCAGCAAAGATACAAAGTATTGCATCGATATCATCGACGGTCATATCGGCGCTGAGAAATAACGCGCGCCGCACGATCATTTGAAGTACGATCATTATGATGAAAGTCGATAAACAGGAAAATGGGCTCGAATTAACAGTTTCCGTAATCGAGCAGCGCGACACGAATAAGCTCATCCTACTCTCTCCTCAACGCCACCCGAAATCGATTTGCCCCCACCGATGTGATTCGTAATTAAGATCGGCCGGATGGAAAGAAAAACGCGATTCGTCGACGCGCAATTTCATGTCACAGCCTGACACGTCGAAATTAAAAGCTTATTTCCTGGCAACAGTCTACACGTTTTCATGGAAAATCGACCTTGAAATAGAGAGAACCAATGATATCGGAAAAGTGCACAGCGATTTGATTATAATCGTGGCAATATCGAAACATGTAATCGCGCCGCGACAGCAGATGGATAAACGATGGACGCTAGTCGAATTTATAATCGCAGCTTTCGAAATTTTTCCCTCGAGTCGTAGGTAACAAAAGAACAAAATTCGAATGTCGCGATGATGCCATCGGCTGCTACATAAAAACATATGCAATACAAAACAATTTGGCCAAGTTAGTCGGCAAGAATATGTGAAAGACAGTAATTTTTTTTTTTCTATTGACGGAAAATGTTCATCTCTTAAACTTTACGTAAAGTTCAAGTTGACCTAAGAATCTAAAGAATCTAAAGATCTTAAATAAAGAAAATAAATCGGTGCGAATCTATTCGACAATCGTGCCGAATCTCTTTATAACATCATTGATGTGTAATCGTGTCAGAAGTGACTATTTATCAGAAATTCGGTGTATCAATATTGAGAACGGAGAAGAGAGTCGCGCGACAGCGTCGCAAACAAGCAATAGAAAATTGCATACCTTGGAGAGAGCTCAGCGTGCTTTAAGACGAGATAAGAAATATTACGACAAAATATTACAAACAGGCAGATGAGCAGGGGAAACAGTTGAACTGGAAAGTGGCTGAAAATAGCAAGTAATCTCTTACTCTCACTCGTGCGTTACAACTCTAAGTAATACGAAGAGACGACGACTAATCCACGATGCAGAGTTTCGACAGCTTATTTAATTCCACACCCTCTCTTTGGAACGAGACGTCGCTGTGGTTTGACAATGACACCTACCACAATGGTACCAATTTCACGGATCTGGAACTACGGAATATATTCGTGCTGCCGTGGTGGCGGCAAATGATCTGGACGCTTCTGTTTGCATTCATGATCACTGTGGCCACTGGCGGCAATCTGATAGTAATATGGATCGTGTTAGCGAACAAGAGGATGCGCACCGTTACCAATTATTTCCTGGTGAACCTTAGCATCGCGGACGCCATGGTGTCCACTTTGAACGTCACTTTCAATTACACCTACATGCTCAACAGCCATTGGCCGTTCGGCACACTCTACTGCAAGATTTGCCAGTTCATCGCGGTTCTCACAATTTGTGCCAGCGTCTTCACCCTGATGGCGATATCCATAGACCGGTAAGTCACATCGCTCATATGAATATAATGCTCTCGAGAGCGATTTTATATTCTTCTCATAAAATCTATATTGTTTTGTCCTTTATAAATCGTAATTTACAGAACGCTATAGCAATACTAATTCAACAACAATAGTGTTCATTATCAATTCCGTTGCGCTAGATGTGAAATTAAAGAAAACGTTCAATAAGCAACATTCATGGCGCTCGTTAATTTTAGGCATTCTTGTTTGGATTTTATTGAATATATGTATGGGAATTTATCAATAATTTATATACTTATATACTTATATTAATTTATTATATACTTATATACTTATATTTATATACTTATGTTAATTATTCCTTTTTACATTTAAGTTCCCATACACCTTAATATTTGATAAAGTCTACACAAGAATGCCGAAAACAGACAGAATATCTACTACTGGACATTGTCCTCTATAGGAAGAAAATATTATAGTAAATATCATAAAAAATTTTTATGATCTTAGACTATACAGAAAAGCCGTACAGAATACCATACATAACCAAAATTACTATATATTTGTTTAAAAATATTACGTATGTTTGACTTTTATTGCAAATTATTGTAATTACTTGAATGTGTTTACTGCTACGAAAAAAAATTAGCTGCGGCAACAAGAATCTGTGTGTAGTAGCAAAATCTCGTTGTAATATGTTGACACTTAAAAAAAATATATAGCTGCTAATAGATATATATTTAACTATAAAACCGATATAGTAAGAATAGTAACAAAAATTATGATTACATTAAGGGGACTAAAAAGGTTTCATCTTCTAAAAATTGAGTGAAATTCGATTGTCGACGAACAAATAAATATACACAAAGTTTGTTTTTTTTAGTTTTTATACATACTTTTAGAAATATAATAAGCGGTAGAAGTTTAAAAAATATTAATAATTGAGTGAGATATTGTTAAATTAAAAAAACATTGTCTTTGTAGTTTTACTACGATTCCAGGAAAATGAATTGGAATTTTTTAATGCGCCAAGCGTCACTTTGAATATAGATTGAACCGAAATAGAACTAAAATCTAAAAAATTAGAGAAATAGCAGACATAAAAACAAAAATGTCTAAAAATTCAAGTTATTTATTGTAAAAGTGATATTAATAAATTAATTTTTATTTGCAAACTTCGGTTCAATCTATGCAGTACGTCTTTATCTTTAATTAAAAAAAAAGATCAAGTCGATAACTTTAACCGTTCTTGAGTTATCGTGGCAAAAATAGCGGAAAATGCTGTTTTGAAAAATAAATGACTGACGACTTCTACTACCGACCGACCGACTGTTCTCGTCTCCTTTGTTGTTACTCTTATATTTATTAGCAATGACTTCCACACACCTATAGCCTTTGTTCCCGATATTAATATTTCTAAGTTTTCGAACCGTTATTACTATTTATTAATTTCTTTTAAATAAACAACATTTACATTTCTTATACTACATGATTGCGCGCGCTCCACTGGCCGCACGCCGTCTCACATTTTTTACTCTCCTGAACTCAATTTTACGAATATCGAGGTTCTTTTTACGCCAATGTTTTCAAAGAATTGTAATAAACAATTATGTAAAAACCCAAAAATCGATTTTTTTAAGATTTCAAACCATCCTAGTTTTCTAACAAATTTTCAATTGCAACAACAAATACATTTTCAAACACAAATTATGATTAACTATGACAAAGAAACTTTTTTTCATATGTAATTACGCTTTTTTAATGTAATGTTTATTTACGTTTTTAAAATAATATTTTTATGTTTTACATAATGTTTTTTATATTATATATTAAGAAGATCTTCAAATTTAATATTCTTTATTAATATTTTTATAGTAATTTATACAACAATTTCAGTATAGTTCTGCTTTATAAAAAATATTATAAGAAATGTATAATTTGAACATAATTTTTATTACAATACAATATAATAGTACAATATATCTTCCTATATTATAAACGAAAAATGTGGATTAAAATATTTAGTACCCAACACTCTGCCAGTTTTCGATATATTTGTGCGAATTTTATCACAAATATTCAGACAGCACTAATTTCTAAAGAAACATTTTAGACATGTCTGAAAGACGTATAAAAAATATCTAAATAAAACAGAAAATCTCAAGAAAAAAATGAATGATTGTGTCAACCAGAAGAATGGTAAAATATGTCATACGCAAACAGAATCAAGTTGACTATTAGTCGATTGTCAGTTGACAGAAAAAGTCTAAAGTCGACTTTAAAGTCAGAAAATGTTAACTTTCAGTCGACTAAAAGCCGACAAATGACTCGACTATAGTTGACCGTTAGTCAGCCAACTTTCTGAAATAGTCGACTCTAAGTCGACTTACAGACAATAGTTAAAGTTGACAAAAAGCCATCTTAAAAAAGGACGGCTAAACGTCGACTTAAAGTTGACTAAAAAAAGTTCTCTATCAGTCGACAGTCATTCATGCTGTGTGGGACAGCTCTTTTTTTTAATAATCTTCAAATTTAATAATCTACAATTCTTGTTTGCGCTGACCTATCGATTTGTTGTCTCAAAAATGTAAATAATTGCAGCAAACAATTTTTATAAAGTCAATAAAAATTGATCATAGCAACAACTTCTTTTTTCAATGTAGACTTATTTAAAACATCTTTAGAAATCTGAGTATTAAGATATATAAGAGTACTTTAAAAAACCAATTACATAATAATCAATAATTAATGAATGCTCATACATCTTGATATTAAATAAAATTTGTACAAGAGTAACGAAAATTGGCACAGAGTGCTGACTACTGAATGTTTAATCTTACCTCGTCATCGCTAATCATCCTGACTAAGCGCAATGTTATTGTGACTTTTAGATGAATCGGATAATCAATAACTTCCAAGATAGTAGCTTTAGTTACCGTGGGCCCTCTTTTTTCATTGCATGAGCACGTTCTAGCATTTCGTGAACGTATTCGTTGAAAAAAGCACCGACTCTCCCCATTTAGATCGATATCCGGTTCTGAGAGGACACATTTCCTCCGATTTATCTAGAAGAGATTCAGAATGAGTAAAAATGAGTATGGATGTATATCAGTTGGACACGGGGCAATTGGACACAGTCCAATCACAAGTCGCTGTTCCAAGGGACCCTACAAATGTCTCTAATCACACGGTGCTGTGATTGGCTGTGTCCAAATGCACCGTGTCCAAGTGCACCGCTCCCAATGAGTATAATATGGGTGCGTCATATTTCCAGTCCACCGATCAGATAGTAAAGCTGATCTTTTATAAAATCTATTATGAGCGCCATTTGTCAAAAAAGTCATCACTTAGAGATTCATAATTTAAGCTACTAACCCTTTGCTGCATGGTGATACTCTCAGAGTACCATCTATTTTTAAAAAATTTTTTTAATTTTTCCAATACTACTCATCTCTACTTCTTTTTTGTAATTTTATCTTGGTAATATGTTCAGCAGTATTGGGGAAGAAGGGATTTTTCTTTATTGTTTGTCAGTTTGTTTATATAAATAAACAAATTTAACTCTTTCAGGCACATATTTTTTAATCAATCGGTTTTTCATGAAAATTGGTATACAGGGCTTTTTTGGATCGCTGATTACGAATCCCTCAGTAGATTTTTATAATCCTTTTCCAAAACGGCGGATCCAATATGACGGCTCACAATTTTGGGAATTTTTCCTCGGTTTTTTATGCATATTGGTATGCGGAGGTTTTCCGGGTCTCTGATTACGAATCCGTCATTAGATTTTTATAGTTCACTTTCAAAATGGCTGATCCAATATGGCGGCTCGAAGTTTTGAGGAACTTTGGGGTTTTTTGTCGATTTTTTACACAAATTGGTATACAGGGGTTTTGTAGGTCGCCGATAATGTCAGATACGTCATTTGATATGTCATCAGATTTTTTACATTTACATTCAAAATGACGGATTTAACGTAACGGATAATAAGGATTATTTATTTTCGAACTTCCATTTTTTTAAATTTTCTAAATAATACGTAGAACATTTTTCGTAAAAGAAACCACTCTCAGTTTACTCCAGAAATATAAATAAGGACGCGGCGGTTGATGTCTTCATTTTCTTTTCTTTTACATTTTTTATTTAAAAAATATTTTTATATTTTCAAATTTTTTTGTTTTTTTTATTTCCTCAACTTTAAATTTTTTCCGTTTTTTTTGTTTTTTATATTTTTTAGGTATTGAAATTTCCCAAAATTTACTGCAAGTTAGTTTTAATATTTATGAATGGTAAGTGAAGAAATAATTATGTTTACACAGGCGTTATGCATAATGGTACATTGCAAGTACTACAAATCCATGAAGTTTGTATTTACTTATTCTTTATATTATATAGAGCACAACGCCTTCAACTATCAATGTCCCATATAGAGTTGTCAGACGTTACAATGAAACCAACATTTGTCCAACGCTACAGCAATCAAATGTTAGCCAAGTTTCTGTCAGCCAGTACTAGGACAGTAATGGTAAATAATTGGTTGCCTTTCTATATAAAGACCAACGCTTGGCTGATGGCTATCATATGTCAACCAAGATTCTGTCCACCAATACTCGGCCAGCAATGGCAAATGACTGAAAATTTATTTACATAAAATGATCCATGTTGCGATAAAAACCAATACCCGATCGACGATTGGAAGCTGTACGTCAACCAAGATCCTGTCGCCAGTACTCGACCAGAATTGGCAACAGACAGGCAGCTTACCTACATAAAATAATTCGGCATTGCAGTGTAGACGTTTGGCCAACGGTTCACATTCATATATCAGTCAAGATTTTGTCAGTAAGTACTCAATCAGCACTGGCAATTGACAAGTTGCTTTTCTATATAAAATAGTCCGGTATTACAACAAAGACCAATGCTTGATCGATGATCGGCAGCCGCATGTCGAACAAGATTCTGTCCGCCATAATTGGGACATCATTGGCAAACAATACTAGCACATTACAGGGAATATGGTGCAATAACCAGTGCTCAGAACTATTAAAGAATAATAAATAATAATAAATTAACAATAAATAAATAATAATAATAAATTAATTAATAATAATAAATTATCAGAATTAATAATTTCATTTATATATTGTTTTTATTTTCTTTTATTTTTGTGTCCATCAAAGTAAGATAATTAATCAAGGTAAGATAATTCATCAAGCTAAGATAGTTCATCAAGGTAAGATAATTTAAACATTGGTGTCTTCTAGTACTTCTAATGTTTCTAAGTGCTTCTAGTGATGTTAATGTCGACTCATCATCCTTTCAGCAACAGCGACTTTGCAACTATTCACTTCATTCTGAAACAAACATGCGCACGGTAAATATCGTATACATTTTCTTCCCGATTATTATAAGATTCATTATGGCCCCTCGCATTGTCTATCTCTTTAATTTGTCTATCTTTTTAATTTTAACGTGAGAAGCGAGAAAATGCATGCTAAAAATTCTCGTGAAATACGTTGAAATAAAAATATATGTTCATATAGCAACACTTGCAATCGATTAAACAAATTTGTAAGATATATATAAAACTTATATATAAAGTTGTGCCGCTGCTAGTGGACTCATGGAAAAGAGACCGGTCTGTATACATAAGAAAAGTTATCCACTTTCAAGCATCGATAGAAGTTCATTCCTCTTTAAGGATTCTGGCCACTCGCATTGTTTATCTCTTCTTAATGACGTCAGAAGCGAGAAAACATATGTTAAAAATTCTTGCGAAATACGTTGAAATAAAAAAATATAAAGTAACACTTGCAATTGATTAAATAAGTCTGTGAAATATTCAGTGCATTCTTGTTTTGCTTTAATAATCAATAATTTATCGTAAATTAATGTGACATACGATTCATCTTCATAACCTATTTCTTCGCATTCAAGTTAATTTACAATACATTATTGATTGTTAGAGCAAAAGGGAAGCATACGAAATATCTTACAAATTTGAATACAAATTTGCTTAATCGATTGCAAGTATTGCTATATGAATATATATTTTTATTTCAGCGTATTTTGCGAGAATTTTTAACATGTATTTTCTCGCTTCTGATGTTAAAATTAAAAAGAGATAGACAATGCAAGGGGCTAGGAACCTTAATGAATCATATAATGATCGGGAAGAAAAATGTATACGATATTTACCGTGCGCACGTTTGTTTCTGAATAAAGTGAATAGTGGCAAAGTCGCTGTTGCTGAAAAGATGACGAGTCGACATTAACATCACTAGAAGCACTTAAAAGCATTAAAAGCACTAGAAGAAACCAATGTTTGAATTACCTTACCTTGATGAATTATCTTACCTTGATGGACACAAATAAAAAAAATAAAAAAAATATATAAATGAAATTATTAATTCTGATAATTTATTATTATTAATTAATTTATTATTATTATTTATTTATTATGAATTTATTATTATTTATTATTCTTTACTAGTTCTGAGCACTGGTTATTCCACCATAATCCTGTACTGTGCCAGTATTGTTTGCCAATGTTCGGCCCAGTTGTTATCCAACGCTAACACCAGTGTTAAACCAGTACTAGGCAATAATCTGGCAACGAATAGTGATACAGTACTGGTACTATGTACCAGTACTGCACCGGTCGTAATGCCTATACTGGGAAAGTGCTGGCTAGTAACGGCTGGACCATTATTATTTGCCAATATTGAGCCCAAGTTATCATCTGATATTGTGCCAGTACTGCGAGGGAGCACTTAGACACGGAGCAAATGGACACGTTGCAATTAGACACAAAATTTTGCCCACGGTTCAATTGGACACGATGCAATTGGACACAATGCATTTGGACACGAGAAAAATGAGCACCGCTCATTTGGACACCGGAAGTTGCACGCCGGTCATTTAGACACAAAAAGTTGCACACCGCTTATTTAGACACAAAAAGTTGCATACCACTCATTTGGACACGAAAAGTTGCACACAGCTAATTTGGACACCGAAAATTGCGCACCGCTCATTTAGACACGAAAAGTTGCACACCGCTCATTTGGACACCGAAAGTTGCACACCGGTCATTTGGACAGGAAAAGTTGCACACCACTCATTTAAACACGAAAAGTTGCACACCGCTCATTTAGACACGAAAAGTTGCACACCGCTCATTTGGACACCGAAAGTTGCACACCGGTCATTTGGACAGGAAAAGTTGCACACCACTCACTTGGACACCGAAAGTTGCACACCGTTCATTTGGACAGGAAAAGTTGCACACCACTCATTTAAACACGAAAAGTTGCACACCGCTCATTTAGACACGAAAAGTTGCACACCGCTCATTTGGACACAAAAAGTTACACACCGTTCAGTTGGACACCGAAAGATGCATGATAAATATGCAGAATAATGAACCACCCTCCGATTTTAATAATCTTTGGATATATATTATACAGTTGACCATCCTGAATAATATTCAAGAGATTTCAACCGTCTCTCGTTGTTCATTAAAAAGTTATTAACAAAGAAAGTTTAATGAATATAATGTAATTTTCTGATACTATATATACTGGTACTGTAGTTTCATATTGTCATGTTGTTCGATAAGTGAAAGTTGTTTTATTTACATTTTTTACCGGGATGAAATAAGTTACTGTTGATATCAGGCATATAAAACGTAAGGAATGATAAGCCAGTACACAACAGTCTTTCGTATAGTTACCGTTCGATTGCTGAAAAATGAAATTCTATAAAAATATAATTTAATTTACGCATTTTAAATTAATCTTAAATTAATATGCATTTATAAATTAATCTTAATTTAAATATTTTTATGGTAAGTACTGCAATCTCGAACGACTAGCGGGAGCTGCGTCAGTTATTGTTTATTAAAGTGTTCAACTTTTGTGTTAATGGGACAATAGGTTGTGTTAGTTTTGAAGGGGTTGCGGGGGGCGCAGCCCCCCGCTAGTTGTTTGAAAAAATTGACAGAAATTCCTCAAAACTCCGAGTCACGATATTAAACCGCCATTTTGAAAATGAATTATAAAAATCTAATGACGGATTTGTAATCCGGATCTCGAACGCATGGCGTTACGCCGCCACTTAGTATAGCCTCGTCCTTTTATGGTGGATCCCCCATAGCGTATTGCGTCCAAGTACCCGGAGGCTGCCAAAAAATTGGTGTCGACCCAGGGCTTATTTATATTATTTGCACCGGATGAAGAGGGGCAACGGTGGAGACGGGCATACATGGATAGCAGGTCTTAAAGGATAGCAACCTTTGACTTTGAGAGACTGACAACTGTACCATTTGGTACAGTAACATTGTTTCTCTCTGTAGTCGCCGTGCGCTCGGGATCGCGCCAGAGATGTCGCTTCCGAACGGCATCTCTGAGCGTTATCTGGGGAGAGAAGAGTGTCGTGAGCGTGGAGCGTCAGGTAGCTCAGTGGTTTAGAGCAGTCGCCCGGCAAGCGCAAGAGCCGGGTTCGAGTCCCGGCCTTAGCAGAACCGCGCTCTCGATATTTTTTTCTCTTTGGAACGAAAAGATACGCAGATTTCAAACGCATGGCGTCCCGCCACCTAGTATGCCCCCCTCCTTCTATGGTATTTTATTATATTTAATTCAGAAATCCGAAAATTATTATATTTAATTCAGAAATCCGAAAATTATTATATTTAATTCAGAAATTCGAAAAAACCCCGTATACCAATATTCATAAAAACAAAATTGTGAGCCGCCATATTGAATCCATTATTTAGAAAGTGAACTATAAAAATATAATGACAGATTCACAATCAGAGACCCAGAAAAATCCCGTATACTAATATTTATAAAAGCCGATGAAAAACCCCCAAAATTGTAAACCACTATATTGGATCTGCCATTTTGAAAGTGAACTATAAAAATCTAATGATAAATTCACAATCAGAAACCCGAAAAAAAACCCGTATACCAATATTTATAAAAAGCCGACGAAAAACCCCCAAAATTGTAAACCGCCATATTGTATTCGCCATTTTGTAAAAGAATTATAAAAATCTACTGAAAGATTCGTAATCAGCGACTCAAGAAAGCTCTGTATAGTAATTTTCATAAAAACCGATGAATTGAAAAATGTGTGCCTGAAAGGGTCAAGGTTCACAACCCTTATAGAAATATCATACTAAGAATAATTGATAATTACTTATTTTCAGTATTAAAAATACTGGATAATAAGTAATTATCAATTATTCTTAGTATGATATTTCTATAAGGGAAAGACCGTTTACCTGAACTCATGTAGAGCAATGTTGTTTATAAAATTAATTGTCTTAACTGTAACATGTCATATGTGAGGCAAATTAATTGGTTTTTGAAGAAGGGGATTTCTGAACATTGCAGATCCAAAGATTACATGTCTATAATCTCAGTTGTCAAATCACATTAATTGAAAAAAAAATTATAATTTTGATTGGGAGAATGTGGATACAGAGCAATTTTATTTTAAACGTCTAATATCCGAGAGGCTATATATAAAAAAGTAAAAACAATATGGTCTCAACAATCATATAAACACAGAATTCCTAGGCTAGCAATACTCGAATGTTCTTGTTAATTTCACCTATTCTTAGTTTGTGTGCGCTGTTATTCCCCCTCTTTTTGTATATACTTGTATGCTTATTATTAGGAAAGCGTCTACCTTTGTTTGATTCTGACATATTTCGTGTGACAACTTAGTCTTCTCTTGCAGCGACTGATTTTACAAACATCGTTGACATTCTTATAACGGCATTTGATAATTTATATAAAAAAATGTTTTAATTTCTTTTTCTCTCTCCGTACATTGTACGTTTATGCTATATTTAATTATTCCTTATTTAGCTTGCTCTCCACATTGTCCTTTGAAACGATGATGGGCAATGGATGCACTTCGTTTGACGATTCAAAGAAAGGAGAATTTTTTATCATTTGCGTCCTTATGTAAATATGTCTGCGAGCGGTTGATTTATGAGCGTGCGTCTTCTCGATAATTCTCGACTTATTTTTGTATTGATCAGCGATTACTTTGATTGTTTTCTTACTGAAGAGGACCTAAAGCAGATCGAAATATAATATTTTATATAAAATTTTGTTTGTTTTTTAATGTAATTATTTCTGATTGTACTAGTAAACCTGTGTCTAGGATTTTAAATGCTTTTCTCTTCTAATTTTTGTTGTTATTTTTTATTAATAAAATCCTTATTATTTTATTTTAATAAGAAGATGTTTACAACTCCGCGTTACTACCAGTACCCGATAACATCACCTTGTAAAAGCCAAATAACTAATCGTCCAGACGGCACAAATGTCCAAAATCGAGTCATAAGACGTCTTTAAGGCAACTTTAAGACACCTTTAAGACAATACTTTATAAACTTGTGTTAAAGACAACTTAAAGATGTCTTAAAGACGTCTTATGTCTCACTTTTAGACATTGTGCTATCTGGGATTAACTTTATCAGAACCATAGTCGGATTTTTTTTATCTGATGCCGTGTGGTTGTTTTCTATTTCTGAAATTCGAATTGTGCAAATCAGGGTAATAAAAGTTAATCTGTGAAATCCATTCAGATTGTTTAGTCAATCAGATAAAGGACTTTTAGTCGCCATATTAGATCCGTTAATTTAAACTTTCAAATTTTGATCTTCCTATTTTGAAATTCGTAATTCAGCGACTCGAAATGTACTTTAGTACTGACTTTTATAAAAACCAAACAGCAATTTGATCTTGCAATTTTTGGGTCAGATGATACTGATTTCCTCTGCCAACGAGATAGTTAACAAAACTAATCTGAGATTCGAAATCAGCCCTAAAAACTCCTAAATAGTAAATTTCATTCAAATCAAGTCACTTTTCGCATTTTGATCTACTATATTGAATCCACCATCTTGAATTTCGAAATTTTGTGCTAAGATTCGAAATCAATAATCCCAAAAACCTCCGAATATCGAGTTTCATTCAAATCAAGTCACTTTTCTATTTAGTGCGCCATATTGGATCCGCCATCTTGAATTTGACAAAACTAACTTTAGAATCGAAAGTAGCAACCCCAATATCTCCCGAATATTAAGTTTCATCAAAATCAAGTCACATTTCGCATTTTGGTTCGTCATATTTGTTGGTTATTACACTCTTGTCTATGAGACTTCACAATCCAAGTGCTCAGATATATCGATATATATATATATATATAAATGTTTTATTGAGAATTAAGAACAAAGTATAAAACAACCCAAGCAACGCACTTTTCTTTTCTCTAAGAAAAGCCCCGGAGAACAGAAGGGCGATGACGCATACAGCGCCAACGGACAAAAGAAAACAGAACCAAGACTCGCCTCTCAACCAGAGCGCTCACGCGACATTGCGTACAAATAAACAACATTTATGAATACATAAACTCAATGAGAAACAGAACTCAATTTTATATTACAACAATATTGAATCCGCCATTTTGAATTTTCAAATTTAGAGTTCAGATTTGAAATCAGCGACCCCAAAAACTTCTGGGTACTGAGTTATATAAAAATCTTGCTAACGGAACAAGAATTAAACGACGTGCGCATTAGTGCGTCAATGCCAATTTTGGCTCATCCTTTATTTGACGCAAAAGTGCGTCAATGTCAGCGAAGTGGTTAATTAATATAAAAAGGTAATACCGTTAGCCTTACAGAAAAATATTACTGGTAATTACTAAAGAAACAGTTGTGATTAATTGCTTCTTAGTGATTCAATGATTATTTGGCGAATTATTATACATTTTCTGTTAAATTGCCATAAATTGACCAGAATAGAAAAATCTAATGTTTGATTATTTTGTTTAAGTAATAACAAATTTAATATTTCATATTTTGCGTTGCTATATAGTTTCGATTTTGCATCGGCCACTCATCCTTTCTCATATCGCATTATGCAAGGTTTAACCTGAAAGAATTGAATTGAAACTCATGGTGTGAATGAGTTGTGATGATACTTTATTGAATTATAATATGCTTTTTTTATCATTTAATGGCATATTTATTGACAAATAACGCATCAACAATCGAAATGCGATTAATATCCCTTATAGAAATATCATACTAAGAAATACTAAAAAATTATTAAATATTACCAGTAATTCAGTAATTTTTTGGCCAGTACTTAATTTCTGGTGAATACTGATAATAAAATCACTGTTAAATATTGATAGTAATCAAATACTGAGAATTATTATGCGAAGGTGGAAAATGAGAAAAATCATAATGTTTACAAAAATATACTTATATTCTAATTTTCTCATGTCTCATAAACTACTAGATATCGAAGGTTGTCAACACATTCCAAACTTTCCTCCTGCGATAATTTCGTTCCCAAGCGGATATACAGCTGGCCACCATCCATGTCCTGACCGCATTAAACTGTTGCTTAACCTGACGATCGGCGCGTACGCGGTGACTCTGATGACTCCCACGATGTTCTTACAATTCATGCTTACATAATGTATCCTTATATTGTTCACAGTATATTATAACATACTTAGCAAACACCAAATAATAGTTATATAATTTTTACTTGTTGTTTATTGGATAATTTGTTGATAGATATTAAAACAATGCAACATTCGATATGCAATGAATATTGATGTAATGTAGTAAACCAGTGATAATTTCTTTTACATTTTTAACAAAATATTATAATGATTAATCCAG
>NW_022639635.1:20188-23582 GCF_010583005.1 Odontomachus brunneus | reverse complement strand
TCTAATTTTCTCATGTCTCATAAACTACTAGATATCGAAGGTTGTCAACACATTCCAAACTTTCCTCCTGCGATAATTTCGTTCCCAAGCGGATATACAGCTGGCCACCATCCATGTCCTGACCGCATTAAACTGTTGCTTAACCTGACGATCGGCGCGTACGCGGTGACTCTGATGACTCCCACGATGTTCTTACAATTCATGCTTACATAATGTATCCTTATATTGTTCACAGTATATTATAACATACCTAGCAAACACCAAATAATAGTTATATAATTTTTACTTGTTGTTTATTGGTTTGTTGATAGATATTGAAACAATGTAATATTCGACATGCGATGAATATTGATGTAATGTAGTGAACCAGTGATAATTACTTTTACATTTTTAACAAAATATTATAATGATTAATCCAACAAAAAAAAATTAAAAAATCCAAGAAAATCCAAATTAAACAAATTGAATTACTAAATTTTGAGAGAAATTTTTAAAAAATATTATTTAAAACAATAATGCTGTAGGACTTCCGTTTCCGGTAGCTGGAGTGACTGACGTATGTGTGGAAGTGTGTGTAGTGAGAAAGAATTTTCAGAGGATAGGGAGGGTGTGGTGGAGGGTGAGGTGGTGAGTGGATAGGGAAAGAGCAAGTGGTGTTGGGAGAGTGAGGGGAAGGGACGGGGGAAAGGGGGTTAGAAGGCAGAGGTGAAAGTAGGCGGGTGGGATTTGGAGGTTAGACGGGTAGAAGAAAGAACGGGTCGAGAACGGTGATAGAGTAGATAGTAGAGAGGAAGCGGGTAAGAAGGGGGAGACAGCGACACCGCAGGTAGAACTAAGAAGTAGAGAAGGAGAGAATAGGAGGTAAAGCGCGAAATTTGAATTGGACAAAGTTGATAGGATAGGAGAAAGACAGGATGCAGGAGGGAAATGGGGTAAGAGAGGGAAGAAGGGAGAAGGGAAAGGAGGAGGGGGGGATAGGGGAGGAGAAGAGGAAGGTGGGAAGGCCGAGTAAGGTGGAAAGTTTAGCGAGGGGTAGGGCAAACAGTGTGCCTATATTAGAATCCTTCAAGAGAGGAGAGAAAAGGAAAGAGATTCAGGGGGAGGAGGCAGGAGCGGGGGAGGGAGAAATTTTTAAGAGGAGCGCAAGGGTAATGATTTCTCCGGTAAGAAAGGAAGAGGGGGGATTGGAAGAGATATTAAGGGAGGTAAGGGAGGGTTTTAAGGAAATGAGGAGAGAGTTGAGAGAAATGAGGGAAGATAGAGAAGAGATGAGAGAGGGGATGGAGGAAATGAGGAAAAGATTAGACGGATTGGAGAAAAGAGTGGAGGATATAGAAAAGGGTGGAGGGGGTGAAGGCGAGAAGGGAGGAAGGAAAAAGGTTGAAGAGGAGGGGATGGTGCAGGTAGGGATAAGGGGTGAGGGAGAGGTAAAAGGATTAGAAGAAAGAATGAAGAAGTTAGAGTTAGAAGGAGAAAGGAGGAAGAGGGAGGAGAGAAAGAGGAATGTAATTATTAAAGGGGTTAAAATAAAGGAGGTGGGGATGGAGGGGGTAAGAAAGGAGGTGGAGAAGATAGTGGGGGCAACGGGAGCAGTAGTGAAAGTAGAGGGAATAAGGAAGCTGGGGAATAAAGATAAGGAAGGGAGGGAAATGGTGTGGGTAAGGTTTGCGAGTGTCGGGGAGAAAATTGATGTGATGAAAGGGAAGGTGAAGCTGAGGGATAGGAAGGAGTGGATACTGGATGACTTGACGGAAAAAGAGAGGAGGGTGGAGTGGTGTCTAAAGAGGGAAGCAGAAAGGTATAGGAGGGAAGGTAAGGTAGTTAGGGTGGGATATATGAAAATGTGGATAGAAGGGAAATTATGGGTGTGGGATGAATTTAAAGATGAGTTAAGGGAATGGAAGGGAAGGGAGGTAGGAAAGGAGGGGAAGGAAAAGGGAGGAGGGAAAGGGGCAGACTTAGCGAAAGAGGTTTTTTAGAAGAAGGGGGGAGGCAAAGAGAGGGTGAGAAAGAAGTGAACAGGAGGATAAAATACGGGAAAAGAAGGGGGAATAGAAGAAAAGGAGATGGTAAAGAATACAAAATTGGTTACTGGAACGTGGCTGGTATGGAAAATAAGGAGGAGGGTTTTAGAGAGAAACTGAAGGAATGGGATGTGATGTTTTTGAGTGAGACATGGTTACAAAGGAAAGGTTGGGAGAGGGTGCAAAGATGGTTGCCGAAGGGATATGTTTGGGAAGTGCAGGAGGCGGGAAGGAAGAGTAAAAGAGGGAGAGCTATGGGGGGAATGATTGTAGGGATAAGGGAGGGAATAAGGAGAGAAAAGGAGAATAGGGTAGAGAGGGGAGAAGGAATTCAAATGGTTAAAGTAAGGTTAGGGGAAGAATGGTGGAGGTTAGTGGGAGTGTATGTTAATGGAGATTTAGAGGAGAAAACGAGGCGAGTAAGAGAGTGGACGGAGGAGAAAGAGGAAGGGGTGAGAGTGTTAATAGGGGGGGACTTTAATGCAAGAACTGGAAGGGAAGGTGGAGGGATGGAGGAGGAGGGAGAGGGTGGGGTATGGGAGAGAGTGAGGAAATCGAAGGACAAAAAGATGAATAGGGAAGGGAGGAGATTGTGTGATTATGTAAAGGAACTTGGATGGTCGATAATGAACGGATGCACAAAAGGGGATGAGGAGGGGGAATTGACATATACGGGAGGGAAGGGGGGGACCGTGATAGATTATGTGATAGGAAATGAGGAGACGAGAGGGAGAGTTAAAAAATTGAAGGTGGAGGATTGGGTGGACTCTGATCACCAGCCGATAACGGTGTGGGTGGAGGGGGGAGGGTATAGGGAGGTGAGGCCCAGGAAGGGAATGGCGAGAGGAAGGAGAGGGGTGTGGACGAAGGAGGGAAGGAGTAAGTTTGAGGAATATGTAGGAAAGAGGGACGACGAGGGTGAAGGGGTGGAAGAGGGATGGAAGAAGCTGAAGAGGAGGGTGGAAATTGCCTTAGAGAGAGTAGAGAGAGAAGAAAAAGAGGAGAAGAGAGGATGGTGGGATAAGGAGTGTAGGGAGATGAAAAGAGATGTTGAGGAAGAGTTAAAAAGGTGGAGGGAGAGAGGAGGAGAGGGCGAGAAATTTAAGGAGAAGAGAAAAGGGTATAGGGTGCTGTGTAAGGAGAAAAAGAGAAGGGAGAAAGAAAGGTGGGAAAGAGAAGTGGAAGGAGTGAGGTCAGAAAGAGATGTTTGGAGGGTGGTAAATAAAGGAAGGAAAAAGAGAAAAAGAATAAGGGAAGGGATTGAAATGAGTGAATGGGAAAGGCACTTTAGAGGAGTACTGGGAGGGGTAGAGTGGAGGGTGAGAGGGGATGTGAGGAGTAGAGGGGAGGAGAAGGAGGAAGGGATAAGC
>NW_022639635.1:17954-20178 GCF_010583005.1 Odontomachus brunneus | reverse complement strand
AGAAGAAATGGCAGAGGGTGGCTAAGTTTAGGCTGGGTGAAGGCATGAGAGGGGGTAGATATTGGGAAGGGGAGGAGGAAAGAAAGTGTAGGATGTGTGGAGAAAGAGAGGAAACTTGGGAGCACATATGGGAGGAATGTACAAACTGGGGGGTGGAAAAGGGGTGGCGAGAGATGATAGGTGAGGTACTGGGAGAAGAAGGAGAAGGTGAGGTGTGGATGAGAAGATTAGAGGAGATAAGGGAGGGAGGTGGATGGCTGGAAATGGATGAGAGTTCGGGTGAGGAAATGGAAAGTGCAGCGGAAGCGGAGGTCCAGAGATGAGTGAAGATGGATGATTGGATGATTGAATGTTGTGATTTCTCTCTTTCTCAGGCGTATCATGCGTTTTCTGGTGCGTTTTTTGTGTGGAATAGCTTGCGTTTTTTATTTTTGTCTTTTTGTTGTAAGCGGAGCGGGAGTCCGCTATGTACCCCGTAAGGGTTTAATAAACACACACTTGTAGCATCCATATAACAATAATGCTGTTTCATCAAATAACATGGTTTCCTTGAATGAAATAAAGTTTTATTTTCATTATTTTAAAAAATGACATTTCGTTTAAGAATATAATATTTTAATGAAATAAAAAAAGACCACAAAATTAAACAAGAACGAATATTAAATCTAAAGAAAATATTTTCTCCAAAAAAACGGTATAAGAAGTATAAAAAATATACAATAAGACAAATTAATGATTGCCATTAACGAGTGCTATTCTAAGTACTATTCTATAAGTATTATTGATGTCAAACATTACTGAATTTGAAATACAAGTAACAAAAATAACTAGTAAATAAATAAAATATATTATATTCGTAATATTTTTTTAAATATTAGTGCAATATTGCTAAAGTAATATTGCAAATTAATGTCACTGCAAAGTTGCTGCAACATTGCACTGCAATATCCAATCTTGCAACGTTATAGCAATGTTGCTGCAAGCTTCTGTGCTGTATGGGCATTGCTGAGATTCGAATCTGAGACCTCTCTCAGGTAGCAGACACGTCAAAATGACATCCAAATCTAAGTAAGTTCAGGATAAAAAATAACCAAGGAATGATCAAAAATATCGTGAGAATATCGTCAAAATGATAATCTAATGTCACAGATCGATGACAACATTTTCGACGACTTAATGACGTTTTATGACGTCTCTAAACGTCAATAATACGTTTTTAAAACGTTATACAGAAACGTCATTAAGATGTCACAAAAAAGACGTTTTAAAGACGTCGTTATTTAGTCACTTGACGTCATTCGACCAGTTATGACCAGTTTTTTACATCATTTTGACGTGAGTCTGTTACTTGGGCTGATTCTTGTGTCGTTCGTCTTACCTACTGCGTCACTGTCACTTTGATTGAGAGACGCTTTATATTGTGTACATATGGTATATCCGTATACGAAAGCATATGATTTATTTAAAACAAGAAAATAGATTCTTTTAAAATATATGTTTTAAAAAGTATGTAGAAAGTATATTAAAAAAATATTTACATGTTTTAAAAGTAAGTAAAATAAATTATTTTGTAAATTTAACTAAATTTTTTTCTGATAATAAAAGAAACTTTAATTTGAAACATAAAAAAATACTTTTAATATTAGAAAATAATTTATTCAGATTTATAAAATGATTTACTTGTATTTTATTTACTTTTAAAACAAGCAAATATTTATTTAAACAGTTTTTACGTTTAAAAACACTAATTTTCTCCTTGTAAAGAAATCATTTGTTTATTCTTATATATAGATATTTTAAATCAAAGCAATCACTGTTCTTATTTATAAATTTATAATTTTACAGCTTATTTTACAAATTTAAAAAAATATTTCTTTATATTTATTATATATTTTCTAAAACTTAACAAATATTTTTTTAAGATAAGAAATTATATGTAACAAAATATATTTCTTTCATTTAAAGAATTTTTTTCTAATGTACATTACCAATTAAAATTTCGATTTTCTTATTTCTTTATTAATTTAATAATTATAAATAATTATATTTATTTTTTTCATGTGCAATATTTATAGAAATATTTACAAAATATTAATTTTTTGTTTGCAATAAATATTATGGAATATATTTAGAAATATAGATTCTATATTTTAATAATATTTTGAATATAGATTTTCATAATTTTTCCTCTCTTTTTATAATATATATATATATATATATATAT
>NW_022639635.1:14956-17915 GCF_010583005.1 Odontomachus brunneus | reverse complement strand
TCGAGATGTGCTATAAGAATATGCAATGAAAAATGGGGTGTTCCATTTAAAAAAATTAATGTGACCTTGACCTGACCTTCGCTACGCAACCCAAGGTCAAACTGATGTGATCAGTAAATACATCTTTTTAAACGCCACAACTTTTATCTGAAACATTTTTTTCTAAAATGCTTAGTTTTCGAGATATTTCACCGGTCCGGGACTTTTTGAACACCCTGTATATATATATATATATAACATTTAAAAAAAATAATTCAAAATAAATATTTATACATATTTATCTAATAACTTACTAATATTGTATATTGTCTGGGTTAATACTTTTAATCTTAACAGTACTTTGCGTAAGTATTTCATCACTTAGCAAAGTATTATATATTAGTATTTAAATATTGACAATGTTCTGCATAAGTATTTTATCACTGGACGAAGTATTACATATCAATATTTAAGTATTGAAATCAATCATAAGGTAGGATTTGTAACATTAGATATTGAAATACTTGAGTACTAAAAGCTGTATTTGAATCACAGAATATTACTAAATATTGTACTTTTAATACTAAAAATAAGTAATTAATCAATGATTCTTAGTATGATATTTCTATAAGTGATTATTATAATGTATATCAATCTCATTAACGATAAACGATTATGATTGCTCTTAAATTTTTAATTCAGCATTATAAGTAACTAAGACAAACAATAGTTTGAATAAGATATGAAACAATTTATACTAATCATGAGAAAATTATTTATAATTTTATTAGAGAAGCTTATTTTTTTTGTTATTAGAGAATAATTTATATTATTACTTCATTAGAAGAACCTAGTAATACATTAGTGATTATCGTCGTAATCACTGAATTACTTTATAACATTAATAATCGTATATTTTAAGTATTCAAAATCATTTGTCACTAGAAATAAAACTGCTGAGCAATAGTAATTTATTAACTAGTCAGTAATACTTTTTTTAAGGATACTGCGGAATTGAAACTATAAAAGAATACATGATTTTATTTAGATAAAGAAAGCATAAAGGAATAAAAACAAAACATTAATTTATTTCATTTTATTTGTTTTTGTCAACAAAATCACAGTAATTAATTAAATAATAATTGAGCATTAGCCAAATAATTATTGAAATACTATCTGTATTTAATCACTGAAATTTTTATAGTAGTTTCTAGTATTAAATTTCTATAAGCGAACCACAAATCTTATGTAGCTCTGCAACTTAATTACTACAATACATATAACAAAATGGCTGTCCGTATATTACGACTATATATTTGTTAGATTAACGAGATTTTCAGTTGTGATAGTAAATCTTTTCTTTATCCCCAACGTGGAATAAAAAGTTTCAACTGAAAGATATTCTCGGATAGAAGTATTTCTTTCAAATATAATTGAACAGGGAGAGCTATACAACACTCTTTCGACTCATGGAAATCAGTATTCTAACTTGTGGTTTTCACTTTTCGAGTTTTTTAAGTTTTAATATAAATTTCTTCAGTTTGCATACTGTAGGACGTGAACTTAGCATAATTGGCTTTGAAACAAATTGTTCAGTTTGGAAAAAAGTGACGAAGTTTTTAATCTAGATCCTTTTAGGAGAGAGTTGCACTCGAGACATTACAAATACAATCATTCTTTCGCGCAGAATTTTCATAATTCACTATTCCTTGCGCCAGTTTAATTAATTGCCTCGAACAAGTGCTCACTCTGTTTAATCAGAAGAATTAATTTTTTGTACCAATCTGATCAAGGAATCGTCGTCTAGTCGGATTAAGGTGGAAAATTGGATTCGCAGCAATAATAAAAAGAACGGTGAGTTGTATTTTGCCGGGAATGTAATTTTGAAAGGAATTCATTTAAGGTGAAGTTGATTTGGAAAATTAACCCTGTATTTTAAAACTCGTGGATTAAATTGTACTTTCCCGATACTCCCGCAAAAAACTATTGCTGCTCCTTTGTCAGTTTTGCATGCTCGCCGTTTTATTATGTGGTTCGTTAAAAACTAATTTTGCATCGAGATTCATGCAACTAAAATGATATTAAATATGTTTCAGATTATGATAATATCTTGAAAGCATTGTCATCATTAAGTTTAGGGAATCGGATGGTTCAAAACTTTTTATAGGCACATTTTCACAGCTTTGAAAATATGTCAAGGACATTTTGATTAGAATCCCTTATAGAAATATCATACTATAAATACTGAAAAATTATTAGTGATTAAATATTACGAGTAATTCTGTAATTTTTTGGCCAGTACTTAATTTCTGGTGAATACTGATAATAAAATCAATGTTAAATATTGATAGTAATCAAATACAGAGAATTATTATGCGAAGGTGAAAAATGAGAAAATCAAAATGTTTACAGAAATATACTTATATTGCTAATTTTCTCATGTCTCATAAACTACTAGATATCGAAGGTTGTCAAACACATTCCAAACTTTCCTCCTGCGATAATTTCGATCCCAAGCGGATATATACCGCTGGCCACCATCCATGTCCTGACCGCATTAAACTGTTGCTTAACCTGACGATCGGCGCGTACGCGGTGACTCTGATGACTCCAACGACGTTCTTACAATTCACTCTTACATAATGTATCCTTATATTATTCACAGTATATTATAATATACCTAGCAAACACCAAATAATAGTTATATAATTTTTACTTGTTGTTTATTGGATAATTTGTTGATAGATATTGAAACAATGCAACATTCGATATGCGATGAATATTGATGTAATGTAGTGAACCAGTGATAATTACTTTTACATTTTTAACAAAATGTTATAATGATTAATCCAACAAAAAAAATTAAAAAATCCAAAAAAATCCAAATTAAACAAATTGAATTACTAAATTTTGAGAGAAATTTAAAAAAAAATATTATTTAAAACAATAGTGTTGTTTCATCAAATGACATGGTTTCCTT
>NW_022639635.1:14602-14902 GCF_010583005.1 Odontomachus brunneus | reverse complement strand
TAAATCTAAAAAAAGTATTTTCTCCGAAAAAACGGTATAAGAAGTATAAAAAATATGCAATAAGACAAATTAATGATTGCCATTAACGAGTGCTAAGTACTATTCTAAGTACTATTCTATAAATATTATTGATGTTAACCATTACTGAATTTGAAATATAAGTAACAAAAATATGTAGTAAATAAATAAAATATATTATATTCGTAATATTTTTTTAAATATTACTGCAATATTGCTAAAGTAATATTGCAAATTAATGTCACTGCAAAGTCTCTGCAACATTGCACTGCAATATGCAAT
>NW_022639635.1:13316-13454 GCF_010583005.1 Odontomachus brunneus | reverse complement strand
CGTTATTTAGTCACTTAACGTCATTCGACCAGTTATGACCAGTTTTTTACGTCATTTGGACATGAGTCTGTTACTTGAGCTGATTCTTGTGTCGTTCACCTTACCTACTGCGTCACTGTCATTTTGATTGAGAGACGC
>NW_022639635.1:11516-13306 GCF_010583005.1 Odontomachus brunneus | reverse complement strand
ATTTATTTAAAAGAAGAGAATAGATTCTTTTAAAATATATGTTTTAAAAAGTATGTAGAAAGTATATTTAAAAAATATTTACATGTTTTAAAAGTAAGTAAAATAAATTATTTTGTAAATTTAAATAAATTGTTTTCTGATAATAAAAGAAACTTTAATTTGAAACATAAAAATAATTTGAAACATAATTAGTGTTTTTACATTTAAAAACACTTATTTCCTCCTTGTAAAGAAATCATTTGTTTATTCTTATATATATAGATATTTTAAATCAAAGAAATCACTTTTTTTATTTATAAATTCATAATTTTACAGCTTATTTTACAAATTTAAAAAATATTTCTTTATATTTATTATATATTTTCTAAAATTTAACAAATATTTTTTTAAGTTAAGAAATTATATGTAACAAAATATATTTCTTTCATTTAAAGAATTTTTTTGTAATGTACATTACCAATTTAAATTTCAATTTTCTTATTTCTTTATTAATGTAATAATTATAAATAATTATATTTATTCTTTTCATGTGCAATATTTATGGAAATATTTACAAATTTATTAATTTTTTGTTTACAATAAATATTATGGAAAATATTTAGAAATTTAGATATTTCTATATTTTAATAATATTTTGAATACAGATTTTCATAATTTTTCCTCTCTCTTTATGTATATATATATTATATATATATATATATATATATATATATATATATATATATATATATATATATATATATTGTAACGCTGCACTCGCGACTCGCGCAGTCGGCACACGAATCGGGTGCAGCGACAAAATTATTTATTCCTTTTGGTCAGCTCTCACAGTTCGGCGGATTTCGCGAGATCCGACAGCTCAACACAAAAAGAGAACTCTAACTGGGCGCCAGGTACGGCAATCCGTACCCACTAAAAAAAGTCGTCCACTAAACACGAAAAGGTTGGTCTCGCCGACGAGTAGCACTCGTCGTCCGCCCGAACGGCTGACCCGAACGTCCGGCAGCTCAGTTCTCTTCGCGGCAGAGGGGCTGGTTCGCGCGAGGTCGGAGGTGAAGGGATAGAGCGGCGACTAGGATAATTAAATGATCCGAAATATCTTGAGACAACGTTTATTGCTCGTTGCCGTTACACTGGTATACAGCCGGCAGCCAAGTTGCTATGATAACAAACTGAGTCCTTGTTCGCGATCGCGACAGAAATTTTCGGCAGCGCGAGTTAGCGTCGTGACCCGCGGCGGTCACGACCGCCGCGTAAGCGCTCGGAGGTGTGTCCGCGTCGACGGTACAACCGGCGGATGTTCGGCGGGTTTGCTAACGTCGAAATGATCCCGTGAGCTTGTCCCTCTAACGCGCGGGAGGGACGCGAGCCCTTGCCCTCGTCCAGGAGGACGGCCGGGTCCCCGCTCGTCGACGCCTCGCCCGCTCCGCGCCACGAAAATCACCAAAATATTGCCTTCGTCCTTTTTGGAACGGACTCACCAAAGCTTGAGCGGAGCGGGGGCAGTCGGTAGCTGGCCTCGGCGGTCCCTCTGGACTCACACGAATGTGACCCTGGATCTCGCAGCGGTCTTACGGTCGAAGGTCGAGTCGTCGGTGCCTCGTCTTCCAGTTCTCGGCTCTACGGATGGCGCGTCCTTCACACTCTAGATTCCGTATTATTGGCGAGATTGGCGACAAAAGCTCACGAACGGTCGTTGTCGTCCTGTTTTATTTTAGGTGTTTGAACCCGCTTCCGACAGCTCTTGGGCGCTCATTGGCGGGAGCTTTCCCCCGTTTCTCGATCTCTGA
>NW_022639635.1:6674-8212 GCF_010583005.1 Odontomachus brunneus | reverse complement strand
ATAATATTTTAAAAAAGTAATTCAAAATAAATATTTATAAATATTTATCTAATAACTTACTAATATTGTATATTGTCTGGGTTAATACTTTTAATCTTAACAGTACTTTGCGTAAGTATTTCATCACTTAGCAAAGTATTATATATTAGTATTTAAATATTGATAATGTTCTGCGTAAGTATTTTATCAATGGACGAAGTATTACATATCAATATTTAAGTATTGAAATCAATCATAAGGTAGGATTTGTAACATTAAATATTGAAATACTTGAGTACTAAAAGCTGTATTTGAATTACAGAATATTACTAAATACTGTACTTTTAATACTGAAAATAAGTAATTAATCAATGATTCTTAGTATGATATTTCTATAAGGGATGCATAAAGAAAGTCAAATTTCCTCAAATTATGTAATTGGATCACAACCAGTTTCGAAATTTCACCATTTCTGGTCGTAGGACAACTGATGTTGAGACGTATGTTTATCTTCTTCGTTTTTCTTAGCAAACTTTCGGTGTTAGATCAATCTCCATCATCAGTCGGAATTTTTTCCTGTCGTCATATAACTATAATGGTTATGTTTAAAGTCGATTAATTTTGTTTTTAAAATATATTAATATATTTTTAATACAACAACTGGCGCAACTTATCATGATATCATTTTAGGTACGTTTTGTAGAGAGTGTGTCACAGCATTTTAAATACCCTTGATGTCTTTAGAACGTTTTTCTTTTAATCCATTGCCAAATTCAAAAGCCCATGGTTAGATCAATAAGATTAACAAAACAATAATAATTAGAAATAGATGTGACGAAACGTGAAAAACAATTTTTAACAAAAAACATATTTTAAAACTTAATTTTGCTATAAGTTGTTATAAACAAATTGTTAAATATTGATTGTAGAAGAAAACTGATAATAGATTCTACGCATAAAGTTATATGTATAACTTTTATGTAACAAAAGAAACATATAACTTTTTTATCGTTCTCCATTTATAGAAAAAATAAATAAATAAATAAATATCACAGTTTATTGAAAATTATCTCAGCACATAGCTAGACTAGTAAAATTAGCAAAAAAACAATAAATGGAAATAACTCGGGAGCATGGAAAAACATTTCTGACGTAAAAGCGTAAGATAAAAATAAATTTTGCAACTATTTTTTGTAGGAAAAATTTTCTGATAAATTTTTATTTTTTTTCTGGGAATTTGGAAGAGATGTGCTTTTCTTCATAAATTTTACAAATATATCTTTTACTCTCTTTTCTACATTTGCAAGAGAAGAAATACAAATTTGTCACAAAATTTTTTTTCTTTGGTAATTATGAATTTTGGTAGAATAAGAACTTTTTCGAATTTTGATATTTTTTTGCTGCAATCTTGATAAATATCTTTGTTATTCCAACATTGATAATCAAGTGGGGGAGCCAGAAAGTACATAACCTTTCAATGTTTTTAATTATTTTTTCCTACGTAGTTTTTCGGGGTTTGTGGCACTTCCATTTCAATTTGCGATTGTTAAAGTTAAGTA
>NW_022639635.1:6581-6664 GCF_010583005.1 Odontomachus brunneus | reverse complement strand
GCTCGTCGACGCCTCGCCCGCTCCGCGCCACGAAAATCACCAAAATATTGCCTTCGTCCTTTTTGGAACGGACTCACCAAAGC
>NW_022639635.1:6339-6571 GCF_010583005.1 Odontomachus brunneus | reverse complement strand
AAGTTAAGTAACTTTAGCTAAAGTACAACAGACTTGCGCCCCCCCCCCCCCCCCCGCGGTGCGGGGAGCGTAGCCTCCCAGTTACACGGCTAGAGATAGGCATCTTTTTTACCATATTTCAATAATATAAACATAGCTATATGGCTATGTTATATCGCTTATACTCTTTCCGAGATATTAATAAAAAGGATGTCTATCTCTAGCCGTGTAACTGAGGGGCTATGCTCCTCAG
>NW_022639635.1:6167-6329 GCF_010583005.1 Odontomachus brunneus | reverse complement strand
TCACGAACGGTCGTTGTCGTCCTGTTTTATTTTAGGTGTTTGAACCCGCTTCCGACAGCTCTTGGGCGCTCATTGGCGGGAGCTTTCCCCCGTTTCTCGATCTCTGACTCTGCACAGCTGTTTTCAGTACGTCAGGCTTTGGAGCTTCCTTGTCCGTCTGAT
>NW_022639635.1:5600-6157 GCF_010583005.1 Odontomachus brunneus | reverse complement strand
ATATTTTATAGAACTGTTTTGAAAAATTACGTTACATTCATACAACTTTTTTTATTAATAACTTTTTAACAAACAACGAGCGACTAAAACCTTCAGATTTTTTAAATCATTGCGCTCGATAACGAATTAAACGATGACGAAAGAAACCGCGGTGACAAATGAAATAGGCACGATTCATACTAGATTTGAGGCTTTCACGGCCATTGATACAATGTTTAGGTATTTAAAACATCCCAACAACCTCAACCGAGACAAAGGTATGCAAGTAAACTCTATTTGGCATACTGCCCTCCTGGTTTTTTAATTGACCAGCTGATTAATTAAAATACACTGATTGGCTGGATTCAAGCCTCGTCCCCTACTCCCTAACACCATCTACGCAAGGGGGGAGGGGGGCATATAAGGACAACCTTTACCCAAGGGAGCTCAGTATCAGAGTTCTCAGCCCTGATGATGCAAACTGCAACGTTTGCGAAACGTCGGCACATCGCTGATTCAAGACACGGCTCCATTCCGGAAGCTAGACATAGGCATGATTCATGATAAAATAATTAGTT
>NW_022639635.1:5167-5590 GCF_010583005.1 Odontomachus brunneus | reverse complement strand
GCGGCGTCCTCGCTCGGATCGGAGGACGCTCCGGGTCGCGGAGGATGTGCACGCCGGTTTCCTCCGGCGGTAACTATCCTCCGCTCGTCCGCGGTGTCGATCCACTCCGTCCTCGCGGCTTCCTAGCAACAGCCTGTGATCACTCCCCTTCGGCAGCTTCGTCTCGCCGTACAGGATGTTGCTGAAACAGGTCTGTGTTAAGTTTTCCACCCTGTGGGTCCCTACTGAGTCGTATTATTGACGGAAGCGGTTCACCTGGAGTAGCAGGTCCGGCGGCCGTCCCTCTCGCAGGCATTTTCTCTCCCACGGCGGCAGCAGTCCTCCTTGCTGGTGGCCTTCTTCTTCCTGACTCAACCTCGATGACCGTATTTATACACAAAAATGATTCGAGGGCTGCGTAGGCTCGCGTCCTAAACGCCTCAA
>NW_022639635.1:0-5157 GCF_010583005.1 Odontomachus brunneus | reverse complement strand
AAAATAGATGACACTAGTAACATTACTTGCGTACTTTTATTTTTGTTTTAATTTATTGTTATATTAATGTAATATAGAATTAATTAATAATTAATTAATACTTTTTATTGTTTATGACTGCATATCTTTGAAATACGATTTAAAAATTCAATGTACAATTTGAAGACCCGGTCTCCAATTTAAACAAAAATTCAATGTTTATTTTTGTAAAAATTATTTTTTTATATTACCAATAAAGTAGTTACTAATAAATAAATTATTTTTTTATATTACCAATAAAGTAGTTACTAATAAATAAATGTTCTTTTCAATACTTTGTTGCAATTTCAGTCTTTTGATCTCTTTTTTTCCCTCTCGTCAGTCTTAAGGGATACGATATTCTACGTACAGGCATATGTTAGAAAAAATAGTTAAAAACATAAATAGTTTACATATTTTTCAGGCTCCCCCATTTGATTATCGCTGTTGGAATAACAACAAAGATATTTATCAAGATTACAGCAAAAAAATATCAAAATTCAGCAAAGTCCTTATTCTACATAATTACTTTTTCTTTAAACAATAATTGGAAATAATTTTTGTAATATGCTTTTTACGTCAAAAATATTTTTTCATGCTCATATTTCTGATTATTGCTCTTTGTTAACTGATTATTCTGATTATTACTCTTTATTAATTCTTTGTTTACTCGTTTAGCCATGAACTTATGAAAGACTTAATGGATTAATAGTGTTAGATTTTTGCAATAATTTTTTTGATCTCTTTTTTTCCCTCTCGTCACGGAAAGAACTACTATCTCCATCCTACACCCGCATGAAACAAAGGCCACATACATGCCACAAACGTACATGCATACGCATTCGCACATGCACACACATGCATCATATTCTATCCCGCTCTTCGAGAATATAGCAGGACAAGGTTTTGTCACGTACTTTGCTAAAAATAGGTGAGAACTCTCCCGACTCCCGAAAGTGTAACCACACACGAAAACACCTCGTGTCGATTGCGGCGCGCCACGCAAACACGATTCTTCTTTTTTATGTTTTCTAATATTTTTCTCGTCCAGATAATTCTTTCCTAATTCTTGATTAGCTCTAGCACTGTTTAATTGTAACCTCTTTCTATTCTGTTTTACTTTTGTATTTGTTTTTATTTTGTGTTCATAGCTTTTGCGTGTATTACTATAAATTATTTCATTGTCAAATATACACGTTTCATTTTCTTTAACCACTTCGCTGGCATCGACGCACTTTTGCGTCAAATAAAGGATGAACCAAAATTGGCATTGACGCACTAATGCGCACATCATTTAATTTTTTTTCCGTTAGCAAGATTTTTATCAAACTCAGTACCCAGAGGTTTTTGAGGTCGCTGATTTCAAATCTAAATTCTAAATTTGAAAATTCAAAATAGCGGATTCAATATGACGGATCAAAATGCGAAAAGTGACTTGATTTTATTGAAATTTGGTATTCTGGAATTTTTGGGGTCGCTACTTTCAAATTTGAAGTTAGTTTTGTCAAATTTAAAATAGTGGATAAAATATGGCGAACCAAATGAAAAAGTGGCTTGATTTGGATGAAACTTGGTACTTGGGGATTTTTGGAGTCACTGATTTCGAATCTCAGCTCAAAATTTAGAAATTCAAGAAGTTAGACTTAATATGGCGGACCAAAATGCGAAAAGTGACTTGATTTGAATGAGACTCGATACTTGGAGGCATTTAGAGTCATTGATTTCGAAATAAAGATTAGTTTTATTAACTACTTCGCTGGCAGAGGAAATCAGCATCGATTGATTAAAAAATAGTAAGATCAAAATGCTGTTTGATTTTTATAAAAGTCAGTACTAAAGTACTTTTCGAGTCGCTGAATTACGAATTTGAGATCAAAATATGAAAGTTTAATTTGACGGATCTAATATGGCGACTAGAAGTCCTTCTTTATCTGATTGACTAAACAATCTGAATGGATTTCACAGACTTTTATCGCCCTAATTCTATAGATTTCATAAATGTACTATCTTGTTGGACTGTTTGACTGAACAGACTAAGTTTTTCAATAAATCGTCTAATAGGATATACTGATTAACTCGAAAATGCAAACATTAGTTTCATTCAAGAATGTAAACCTACATGTATCGTTATTCTCGTTTCAAAGTGGCCTTGTATTACAGCAATAACAAAATTTGAACAATATGAATTTGAAATTATTTAGGACGCAGAAAAATGGGAGTCTTAAATTTGACAAAATTAATCTCAAGTTCGAAATCAGCGACCCTAAAAACCCTAAAAACCCCCAAGTATCGAGTTTCATCCAAATCAAGTCACTTCTCGCATATTGCATCCGCCATTTTGAATTTAGATATTTTGAGTTAAGATTCGAAAGCAGCGACTCCAAAAACTTTCGAATACTAGATTTTATCAAAATCTAGTCGCTTTTCACATTTTGGTCTGCCATATTGAATCCGCCATTTTAAATTTTCAAATTTAGGGAAATTCAGAATCGAAATCAGTGACCCCAAAAGTCTCTGGATACTAAGTTTGATTAAAATCTTGCTAACGGGAAAAAAATAAAATGATGTGCACATTAGTGCGTCAATGCCATTTTTGGTACATTCTTTATTTGACGCAAAAGTGCATTGATGCCAGCGAAGTGATTAAATTCTAAAATTTTGATCTCAAATTCGTACTCAGTGACTCGAAGAGTACTTTAGTACTGATTTTTTATAAAAGTCAAACAGCATTTTGATCTTGCCATTTTTGGTCAGTTGATGATTTTTTCTGTCAGCGAAATGGTTAATACATTTTTTAATAATCTTCTTTCTGCCCCTTTGCTAAACATATATGAAATATGCCGGATTTGGGGATAAAATTATATTATGACTTATTGAAATTATTAGAATGACTTATTAGAATTGACTTATTAGAATTATTGATACGATTTTCACTTTTATACATATATGTAAATCACTATATGTAAAAAAATCATATAATTTTTTATCTAGAAAATAATACATAACGCGTATACATAACACCAAATGTATAATAATGGACAAGAATGTTGTTTCTCTTTTTTGTGAGTTTAAACAATATCGTATAAACAATATTGAGTGGGCATGCATTGTCCCGAAAAACCAAAAGCCCAAAATTTTGGAATAATTGTCCGAAAAGTTATAATATCGAAATTCGAATACCGAGACAATCGTCTGAAATACAGTTTTAGCGAAATAGTGTTCAATTTGCCCGAAAAGTTATATTACCGAAATCCGAAAACTAAGACATATTACCGAAATATAAGAAACATACAATTTTTTAGAAAATCATAATAACGAACTGCTAACCAAAATATCCACGACATATATTGAAAGTATATGTAATGACGTGAAACCTTATTACTTTTAAGTTATGTAGAGATATGGACAGTGTGCCGAAAAGTATATATCGTTTTTATCACTATATTTCAGAGTAGAATATTTTTTACACCAGGATAAGCAGGCCAATTTTTATTTTTATTACTTAATAACGTTAGCTATATACAGGGTGTTCGAAACTTTCTTGACACAATTTGTCGGAAAGTACATTTGTAGGAAAGTAGAACGGACAAAATGGAACAGAACAGTCAAATACCATTTTGCGAAATTCGCAATAGTTTTCGAGTAATTAATTATTTATTTATAAAATAACATATTTAAAAATGTTAATAAGAAATATTATTGTTTAAACTTCTATTTTTTACAAAAACGTGATATCAGGTAGTTAGACCAAGTGAAAATAATTCACGTGTTTTCTTACACGGATAGAATTAAATAAAAGCAAATATGTTCACATATGAAATATTTCACATACATACTTTCAGAAAACATAAATCCAAAGACATTAAAACATAATATTATTTCTAAATATAACGTATAAACGTATAAACGTATAGACGTATGTGTATGTGTGTGTGTGTGTAACTAATTTCATATCTTATGCAAATTTTCACTTATGTGCATGTACCTGTACCATTGTATGTTACCATACCTGAGTACGTGTACTTTAGCCAATATAATTGGTCAATTTTAAACATTTATAATTTGAAAAGTATTATAGCCTCGACATTTTTGCATTAGGATTTTTTTCTTCAAATTACCTCAGGAATCCGTCCTTAAGAGATAATGCGGTACACCCTGGCGGGACACCCTGTATAAATAATTTAAATATATTTTCTATATAGTATTTTGTATCTTAATTTCTAAAATTCAAAGCAACTTATTGCAACACGGGCACGCCAAGTATTTTGTGTTTTTGTGTGGCTCTTAATTATATTTTTCTTAATTTTTACATGGTTACCAATAAAAAGAAGTCAATAGTTATCACATGTAGTATGAATATACACAAATCTGTATACGCAATGATATTTTCGTTTGATTTAATTATCTTTTAACATCCCTTACAGAAATATTATACTAAGAAATACTGGAAAATTATTAGTGATTAAGTATTACCAGTAATTCAATAATTTTTTGGCCAGTACTTAATTTCTAGTGAATACTGATAATAAAATCATTGTTAAATATTGATAGTAATCAAATACTGAGAATTATTGTGCAAATGTGAAAAATGAGAAAATCATAATATTTAAAAAAATATACTTATATATTCCTAATTTTCTCATGTCTCATAAACCACTCATAAACCACAGGTATCGAAGGTTGTCAACACACTCCAAATTTTTGTTAATTTTCCAGCAATAATTTCGATCCTAAGCAGTATACCAGCGGTCACCCCATCCATGTCCTAATTGCGTTAAATGTCCTGTTGCTTAACTTGACGATCGAGCGCGCACGCGGTAAATTTAATGACTCCAACGATGTTCTTACAATTTATGTTTATATAATGTATCCTTATAGTGTTCACAATATATTATAATATACCTAGCAAACACATCAAGTAATAGTTATATAATTTTTACTTGGTGTTTGTTGGATAATTTGCTGACAGATATTGAAACAATGCAACAACATTCGAAATGCGATGAATATTAATGTAATATAGTGAACCAGTGAGAATTACTTTTAGATTTTTAACAGAATGTTATAATGATTAATCCAAACAAACAAACAAAAAATTAAAAATCCAAGAAAATCCAAATTAAACAAATCGAATTACTA
>NW_022639634.1:677054-677280 GCF_010583005.1 Odontomachus brunneus | reverse complement strand
GCTAAGTTCTCGAAGCGCACTTAATCAGTAAAATCAACTATTTCTTTATGTTTCGAACGGCCCGAGGGTGGAGAGCTGCCGGTTCGTTATGCGGGATGCGGATTGATGTCCGCTCGCCGTGTGGAGACCGTGGTCTTCGTCGCTAACAGTCCGCTATCCAGCGGCCCCGTAAGATGACGTGGGGTGCAAATGATTCGCGACGTTATTCGGCGACGGGAGTCTTTGG
>NW_022639634.1:667703-676995 GCF_010583005.1 Odontomachus brunneus | reverse complement strand
GCTCGCGTGTATATGCTGCGTCCCTGGCAGCGACTAAGTCCTTGGTTACAAGGACGACTCGCGCGGAGTCGTCATCCCAACAGTAAGTTCTGTCGGCGATAATATTCAGTATGCGCAATACTGAGATGTCGCGAAGAGAGACGTCCACCGCAGTGGAGATGTCAAGGTAATCCGATATGGTCCCGCGAAGCCTTCTCTCAATCCTCGATCGTATTGAGAAGGTTGGAGATCCGTGGAGTTACCGTACACTTCGTAACACCGATGTCAACGTGTCCTCGGACACTCTAGAGATATTAGCCCAACGTGCAAGAGCACTCTAAAGAGCTGCGGAAACTTAAACCCGAATGCCAACGTGTCTACGACACTCTTAAGGCAGCGATGTTCAAGGCAGATATGCCAGCGTATACCTCGAGCGAGGCAGGAGCCCAACGTGCTGACGCACTCAAGAAGGCGATATGAAGCTAGATATAGTGCAAAATAATACCTCAGCGAGGCAGTGACCTGATGTGCAATAGTAGTCAAAAGGCCTAGAGTCGGTGCCCGCGGCGTCTTATATAGGCGCCACACCGAAATTTAACCGCGAGTAACGGCCCCGGCTCGGCGCGCTGCCGCGTAGCGGCGGCGGCGTGAAGCCGCGGCGAGCGGTAGTCGCCCGCGCGCGGAACGCGCCTGGTGCACGGCCGCCCGCCGCCCGCGATCCGTGCGGACGACAGCTCCCGTACGGAACACTTTAGAACTATTGTTATATATGATATAGAACTCTAGAACTATTGTAAAACAAACCGGAACTCGAAAGAAATAGTTAATTTAAATAGTTTGTTTGATTAGGTGCGCTGCGAGAACTGCCAAGTCTTGGCACACCATATTCAAAAATGTGACATTTTTTTGCAGTTCTGATACTCTCTTGAAAAGTTCTAGAGCTCTATGCAACAATTTTAAATAGTTCTGGTCATTAAATACAAAAAAACAGACTTTCAAAAAAAGGTGCGCTAAGTTCTCGCAGCGCACCTAATAAAAAAAAACTATTTAAATTAACTATTTCTTTAGAGTTCCGGTTTGTTTTACAATAGTTCTAGAGTTCTATATCATATATAACAATAGTTTTAAAGAAATAGTTGATTTTACTGATTAAGTGCGCTTCGAGAACTTAGCGCACCTTTTTTTAAAAGTCTATATTTTTGTATTTAATGACCGGAACTATTTAAAATTGTTGCAAAGAGCTCTAGAACTTTTCAAGAGAGTATCAAAACTTTGGGAAGGAAATTGACTCACTCTCTAAAGTGCAATCGATGCATTTCTCAGCGAAAAATGTTATACTTATATCAATTCGATTATAAATGTAGCACTACATTCAGTAAAATCTTACTCAAGGAATCAGTTAATATTAGCAATTATCTTGCCATTATTGATGCAGTTTGCAAGGGAAAGCGCAAAGAAATCGTTTGTCACAACGCAAAAAGTTGGGTTTCGTACAATGTATTTGTATGCCACAGATATTGCAGTGAAATCTTGCTCCTACTGGTCAAAATCAGTAAGAAATGAGGTGAAGCGGTGTTTCCACTAATTAAATAAAAAATATTTCTATTGATTCACTTTAAGAGAGCACACTCGGATTGAAGCGCTCGAAATGAAAACGAGATATTCAATTCTGTGGTTGACATATGAAGAGTAGATATTGAGAATGAATTATATTCAGCGACCAATATATTAAAAAAATATTCATACGACGTGTTCTGACCTTTGATAGATTTTAACAGATATAGCTAAATAATTAGCGAATGATGAAAGTAACGCCGACTGTATCCGAGTCGAAATTTTAACATTATTTTCCATCTGAACTTTCCAACATTCGTATATATTGAAAAGTTAGTATATGTTTAATACACATGAAAAGTGAAGAGTACTACTTAGCGATTCTAAAAGACAGAAAACGTACAAAATGTCACTTGTAGATTCTAGAGAGGATTTCTCGACACAGTCAGTAGGTTAAACAAACTCAAAAGAAGCCGACGTATGCTTCAGAGTATCGAGATAAGCGTTAAATGGAATAGTAAGGTAAAAAGAGTACTATCAAAATTTAAACTCAGGTACTTTGAGAAATTCGCTGACCGCCAAGTACGCTCCTAACGTCGGCGGAGTTTTACCATCAAAGAGAAAGTAAAGGTTCAAGAAAGCACACAAATGCACGAACTAGTGGAAGAGTTGAGAATAAAATTGCAAAGATCTCACGGTTTAGTATTCGGATCTACTTCTGTTCGATAATGTGGCGTTTTGCAATTTCATCCGCCGGCCTGGCGCATAATCCGACATTACACACGAGTAAAATTATATTTAGTTAAAAGTTAGTTTGCCGTTAATGAGCTTACTGTCTTTAGCGCTCGGGGGTTCGCCGGTATTTATCTCTCTGGTTTGTCTATGTTATAATCAACTCCGTATAGGTGTATCAGCGAAATACACGCCAGTGCTACGTGCTTGATAATGCCCGTTATGTATAACATGATCATGCGGTGTACCCTTGTGTTCATTAGCGGAACGTGGCAGGGAAAATTCATTTTTCGCGACGCGCAGCGTCCGCTCTCGCGTTGGTGGCCGCTGAAATGAGTTTTTACACCGCGCCAGCTTTGAGCTAGCAAATAACGAAAGCTATGTGCACTCCGCATATACACGCGTAATGATAATATAATAACTGCCCGGCTACGTCAAATCCCAGGATTTACGCGCTTATTATATGAACGTTATGTGGATCATGAATGTAGTCTCAAAGAGCTCAAACGATGCGACTTACAGACTCGACCGGCATCTTCTTCGTCGGCGAATTCTCAGTCGGAGTATTTTAAATTATTCCATCTGCGCGAAACTCAACGCGTTGTTATGGAGGATTTAAAGACTTCGGGGTACCCATATAACGCGTTGAAAAACATCGATATAGAACCTCGTTGAATGTAGCGTTAAAGGCGAATATCAAGATGTCAAACGAAAAATACATCTACTTATATTGTTTTGTACTTTCGAATTTCAACGCGTTTACGTGTTGCATTTTCCGCGTTCATTATGAGTCTCTATCGCCAGAAAGAAAGAGCTACTCAAAAAATATGAAATATTTTCAAAGGGCAATGTTTCGCCGTATACAAAATCCTTCGTTGACTGAGTTCAACGTGTGCGATCGTTGAAGTTGTATCGAGATGTTAGTGACACAGTAGCCCTGATCGGCAGGAAATCGCTACTGGCACGCTGACAAGACTCTGAATGAAGCTCGCAGTGTTGCTGGAGAGGAATGTAAAAATCTCCTCTTCACCCTCACCTCCGCGTCAATTCCATTCAGAGTTTGTAACACGAAATTGGTTTCGCTGACAAGCGCTCCGAACTAAAAGCGGTCGACGGTACCCGAAAATTACATTTTATCCGGTCAAAGCAAACTTCCTTAACAATTCCCGCGGCGTAAGGTGGGAGGAAGGGAGGGAAAGAGGGGTGCGAAACCGCACTGAACTCAAAGTGCCACCGACCGGAAGATAAAAGAACACGACGCTGTAGGATCGCGCGCGGCATCGTTTTGCGTGATGCGAAAGAGAGGAGAGAAGAGAACGAAACGGAACGGACTCTGCCGGTGAGAGGAAAGTATCAGGAGTCACGCGTGCATCACGTGTCAGCTCTTTCGCCGGGATTGCGAAGTTCGGCGCGAGGGAAAACTCGTCCGAAACTATTTGCCCCGGCTACGCCCGCGGAAAGTATATATCTAAGGAGCCACGTCTTTTTATATCGTCGAGTTTCGTGCGGGATTACTCTCCTTTTATTACTGCGGATCAAAGGGAGGGTGGACGATCGTCTTACTTCCTACTTACTTACCCTCCCGACGAGGCCGACGCGAACGTAACGACTTGTAACAAAAAGAACGGAACTGCATTACAAAGCGGAATGTCAATCGTAGAGTTCGCGATCACGAGACGGGGAGAGAGAGAAAGAGAGAGAGAGAAAGAGAGAGAGAGACAGGAAAAAGAGGGGAGATTAATAGAAGTCTGCTATAAAGACTGAGGATTATCGATATCGACTCGTAATTGAATCTACGTGAATTCAGAGCCGCAGTAGAGGACTCTTATTTCCACGACGGCGCAGGGGGAGAGACGATGAACTTCGGCTTTCGCGTACTTCTTTCTCCGCGCGGTTTTCATTTCCAACGACAGGACTGAAATTTGACTTCTTAATCTATCCTAATGGATCCCGTACGCTTCTACGGAAACTGAGAAGCCGGCTTTCAAGCAAGGATCTCTTTCGCTTTTAAAAGACGAACGCAACGCATACGCGCGACTGTCACGCGAAAAGGGGACGACGTCCCGTCGTGAAAGAAAACCGCGCATTTCCTTAGGCGGGCGAGCCGCAGGTAGGCGTTTGCGCGATTCGGCTACTCCAGCTCGCCGGCGAATAAATTATACGGCATTTTATTTGCGTCTTCACGCAAATGGAACGCACAAAAGCAGCGGCCTGGGGACGCCGCGGTCTCGAGTGGCATAGCAAAGACCGGATGCGCCGCGGAAAGAAGTGCATCCTCCGCTCTTGGGGCGCACGTATGGACGCTTTTAGCTCATTTCGTTGCCGTTTGCATGGCCTGCATTCGTCGTGTGCATCCCATTCAAACGAGATCGCGCTGGAACGTAGGATACAATTTACGTACCTAGTTGCTCGCGAGCGGAGGATGCACCTCAGGATCGGCCAGAGATATTCTGATACCACGGCCGGAATGTTAATCCAGTTATCGCTATGAATACACCGTATATCTATTGTGTTGCACGAATTATTATCGTGTCTTGTGTCACTACGTCAAGGATCATCAAAATTCACAAACATCCAATGAAATATATCATCCTTAGCGGATTAGTCTCAAGAGGATTCTTTCAAAACCGCGTCGAAAATATCCTAACACTCAAAGAGAAGAACGCTAGTTCCGAGGTACTATTTCCTGCAATCCCGTGTTCTAAACGATACTTTCCCGAAAGAGTATTTCTGTTGAAGAGTATTTCTAATGAAGAGGGGTAACATTGTGCTTAGAATACTTTTTTTTTCAATTTTAGAAGAATTTTCCTGAGAACATATGCAAAAGGATTCCGCTAAAGAAAAGATTATATCTTTCTTTTTGGATAAACTGCTGTCATTTTCAGCTTAAATTGGAGGTATTTTGATAATTTCGGAATCGACATTTGCTCCCAGGAAACGTCAATACAACATTTCCTCGTTTCCTCACAAATTTTCAATTTTTAATTACGTGTCAGGATTGTGACGTTATTTGCAAATCGAGATATGCAATGGTGGAGAGTCGCGATATGAATTACGCAATGAGAATAATAAACAATGTAAAAGGAGAAATAGTAAGTAACATTTTCAGCATATCGATAACCCCTTGGTGCGATCCTAATGTACGCTCATGCGTTCGTTGTGTGCAGCGATTTTACCACGATGAAGGTGACAACGTTTACGAGCGAGCTCGTTGCGACTGCAACGTGCACGCGTCGGAAAATGCGATTGTGCTAAAATCCGCGACGACCGCTTTCTTAATCCCTTTGCGCAGGCTGAAAGCGACGTAAATTCGAAGAGGATAACTCTCTGCACGATGAATATGACGGAGACTCGCGCGTTTTTCTTTAGCGGTTGCGTATTCATAACGATCTTCTGTAATAAGACTTAGTAATAAGCTCATAATTTATCATTTCGCGCAGAAATTCCCTGGGAGAAGGATACACCTGGCACAATGTCCGTCTCATTTACGGGACATTCTCTCACATCGCGAATATTAAACAATTATATCCCGATAAGATCGTTTTTTCTCCCTTATTTTCCAGCAAAAATTTCCGAGGCCAGATTAAAGCACGCCTGGAATGCGCAGGATTCGAAGCAATTAAAACTGATGCGTAGTTCCTCTTACAGAGAGGAGCCGTTCAAATATACCTATATAGCTGTAGAAATATACCAACGGCCACTCGAATTTCGTAAGAAAGAGAGAGGGAGAGAGAGAAAGAGAGAGCGACGCAAATGCACTGTCGCTCTTAACGTGAGAGTGCCGTGTCTGCTCGACTAATTGCGTCAAAAGGAACGAAAGCGAACGACATTAAACACACACAGAGGCAGCCGACGTCGCGGCGCGTTTCAGCTCCTCAATGAACGCGCGACCGTCTTCTCCTCGCCTACGGTTTCATCTTTCCCCTCCTCGCAGAGGAAGTTCGCGGAGATGACGCGGACAGCTCTCGAGTACGTGTACCACGCGACGACAGGGTTTCCACCGGACTCCTATATTTAGTCGGAACGAGAGTCAGGACAGGCGCGTCGTTCTTTTTGTACGTCAAGCGACCTCGAGAGTCCGGGGCGAAGACACTAATTTAGAGGCGTGTCGGCACTTAGAATGCATCGAACGGGTCTCCGCGCGACGTCATCATTAGAGCGAGGAGAGCGAGAGGTTTGCCTTCCTCGATCTTCATTAAGCTGGCTACACATCGGGGACCCCATACGACCTAAACTTATAACCGTTCGCTGATATTCGCGGCCTAACGTGTCATCAAAGTGGAGCGCCTAAGATCGTATGAATGTAAGCCGATCTTATGACAAAATCGAATGAACACGACAGTTCCATCGAGCAGCGCCGGAAGCTGCGACTGCCCAAATGTTATAACGACCGACATATCGACATTTCTATAACCGCGTTAGCTCTGACTGGATTACGAAGAACCGTCCCAAATGTTCTTTCTATTCTACTCTAAATATAATTTCTCGTTTAGAGTCGTTTTTGTCACAAGGACTTTAATTATAGGACATTATACCCTCCGACATATTTTAATCGATTGTCCTTTTGAATTATCCATAATAGGCAGACGATAGCCCACAAAACCACTCGCACGGCGTTTCAAGCTGAATACTCTCGCGAATGTATTGACGAGTTTCCGCGAGCTTGCTTATTGACAGGACGCGCAGGCTTGCCGGTATGAGGACAGCTTTATGGGGTTCGGTGTATCGGAAACAGGATGAGTACGGCGAGAGAGAAGTCGTCGTGGTGTCTCCTGTCTCTGCGTGACACCGCGCGAGATACGGCTCTTATGTTAATGCGAAGGGGCACACCATGTACGACAAGGAACGGGAAGGACTGACACACAATACCGGCGATACCGACGCGCGAGTCCGGCGGCCATTAATAACAAACGGTACGAACTCAATGAATCAGGGCTGCGTGTGTACCATTATAATGTAAATATTCGACGCGCGGCTTAGCCCGCGCGAGTTCTGTTCCGCGTCGATTGTTTGCGGTAACATATACGTATTTACGCGCGCGCAAGAGCCGAGACGATAACAGCGAGGTTCGATTGAGCATTCTTCTTCGTCTATTTCGTAGCTACCTTCGGAGCGTGTATCTGGGATTCTCGATAAAACGGCGAAATTCCTTCAACGCATGGATGGCGGAAAGTGTCGGATCCGATTCTAATTGCGAACGTCGTGACGTAACGCGTTGCTAATGGAATGCTTCCGTGGAAGCTTCTCGGAGCAAACAGTATCGGTATCAAGCGGTGAGATCGATATCTACGACAGGACACCTGACAGTGCTGATGAAACATTACTCTGTGGAAGCTGCGTCTCGATTATACTTCGAGAAGCGCGTGGACTATCGTCGAGTTTAGCACGTCTTGCGGAAGTACTTGACAATCGTGGAAATGGAGTTTCGGTATGATGTATCGGACGGAACGAATTTTGCGATTAATTTACGACTTGCCCAGGATCCCGCCAAACGTTTTATACACGAAAGATGATCGATTTATATTCGCGATAATAAGACGTTACGATAAAAGTGTTTTTGCGTTCCTTCGGGTTTTCGCAATTACCAGAACAGATCTAGCTCCGCGCGCACCTACAAACGGAACGGAATTACTTCCCGGCGAAATAATTTCCGCGTGTCTCACGCTCCGCAAGCCAGCGACGCTAAATACGAAATGAGACTTCAACGGGAATGATTCAACAACCTTATTATCACATAATATCTTGCCTTCCAAGACTCACGCGTTAACCCGGTATTGCGAGCGCGCATAATGCAACCCTCCTTTCCAGCTCTCACTCTCTCTTTCGCTTGCGCTCTCTCTCTCTTTCTCTCTTTCTCTCCCTCTCTCCCTCTCGCTCTCGCTCTCGCTCTCGCGCTCTTCTCAGCAAGACGCGGAGACGCAAATTCAGTATGCAGTCTACTGCGTTATAGCATTATCGTGCCGCTTCAACTTGCTCCGCGCTATAATCATCGTCTTACGGGCGCAATAATTTAAACGACGCGTCTCTGCGCTCGCGCGCGGCAAACTTGATATTCCCTCTGTTTACCGATGCTCCTTGTTTAAGAGTTTTCCGCGTGTCTCGAAGGCGGATTAGGATCTGCATAGGGAGGAAGAATCTCCCCCGGGGCATATCATACATAGATATTCTGACGATATACGCGTGTCTCGCTACGTGTTCGCTCTGTGCGGCTTGCAGGGGTAAATATGTAACTTCCGACCACGAAGAACTCTACGTCAAGCCGTCCCGGCGCGTGCAGAGCGGTAGCTGATTCCTTGAATGCATTATGAATTAATCGGCGATTCTAACACGTGTTGCGAAATGTCGGATACGACAGAGTGCAATCCTTTCTGGCTTCTCGAACGACTGGAACACGAATTAAGCCGGGGAATAAATTGATACCGTCGCGAAATAGATTAATAATATGAGATCCAAATTTTATCATAAATTCGATAATCTGCATTTTTACAAAATTACTTCTTCGGGGACTCGAAAGATAGGCCGCAGTTAGAAAAAGTATGTTTAGTTGCTGTTAATTAAAAGAAAGTCGGAGAAGTGGATAACAAAGCGCGTTTTTAAAGCTAATTTCAAACGTGCGGTCTTTGTTGTAATAACAACAACTTAATTTAATGTCGCAATGTAGAAAGTTGCAATACGCGATGGTCTTCATTTAAAGTTCCGTTGAGGAAAAACCGTCCACGAAGTGCCTCGAGAAAATGCAACAGTTCTAGATTAAATGGTATGCATAATTACGTGTCTTTGCCTTTATCCGATATGTCATCAGCGCGGCGGAGATACGAATTTTTCTTCGCGCTTTTGCGCGCCACACAGTTTATAATCTAATTTCGGTCCACGACGTTCTAAGCCATCGAAGTTGTTGCCAACAACGGCTTTGCGTCTATCCAGACCGAACTAGCCGAACGTCAGGACGTCAGGTAACTCATGAATTTGCATGGCCCAAGCCAAATATAATCTTAGCATACACAGATGGTTCTCTCTCTCCTTCTCG
>NW_022639634.1:633958-667693 GCF_010583005.1 Odontomachus brunneus | reverse complement strand
ACACACACACACACACACACACACACACACACACACACACACACACACACACACACACACACACACACACACACACACACACACACACACACACACACACACACACACACACACACACACACACACACACACACACACACACACACACACACACACACACACACACACACACACACACACACACACACACACACACACACACACACACACACACACACACACACACACACACACACACACACACACACACACACACACACACACACACACACACACACACACACACACACACACACACACACACACACACACACACACACACACACACACACACACACACACACACACACACACACACACACACACACACACACACACACACACACACACACACACACACACACACACACACACACACACACACACACACACACACACACACACACACACACACACACACACACACACACACACACACACACACACACACACACACACACCCGTACATGCATGCGCGCGCGATACACACACATATACACTCTACTTCTCTCTCCTTCTCTCTATTTCGTCCTGCAGACGCTCTTACCCGAAGGACTCGGCTCATTCTCACCGCTCATGGCAGTGTCGTGGATAGGAAGTGCAGATTGCCCTGTTTAATTACTGGTTAGGGATGGATGGGGAGCTTCGAGGGCAATCAGCCTGTTTGTATTTGCTCGCAGGTTTATGTCGGTTTACCCGTAACCCGCGCCATCCGATTTCTACGAGACAGCTCAATCCACGTAACATCGTCACCCGGCGACACTGTGGTCTCCGGCTTTGTGCTTCATGTGATGCGAAATAGATTAACATAATCGAAAACAGCGCGACGATAATGTCGGGATTTGTCTTTACCTGCGATTGTAAAGTGAGGGATAAAATGAGCGTATTAAAACGACGAAAAGGATAGAACGAGTGGATAAATTCTACTAGTGGATAAATTTTATGTTGAACAGAAAAATCCGCGCGCGCGCAATACTCTATGTGTATAATAATTCTATCTTATTCATATTACCGAATTAATAATTTCGCTAATGATTCTCGCGTGTTCGTTTTGCAGAAACTTGCAATGTTCGTTAAACTTACGAGCGATACTGCGAAAGATGTCTCGGCTTATGACTTGGTAAATAACAGTATGCGTACGTGTTCGCAACGTGGTCGTCGTTTTATTACACCGTTGTAGGAGCTCAAAACTTCAGCGCACATCGCGCCGTACCTTCTTTCCTTCCTTTTCTTCTTCTTTTTTTTTCAAGAATCTCCATTTCGCAAAGTTCGCGAAATCCCTATCAAACTTGGAAGTTTGTTTACTTCGAGGGCGCGCTATCTGAACTAAGACCTCCGTACGCATTTCCAGATAGTTGATGGTAAGTTTAATGGAGATTCTATAATTACTATCTTAGTATGGCACTAAATTATTCACGATTATCTAGATTGTAGGTACATGTTTGCTAAAGTGCATGTCTAGTTACTGTTGCAGTTTACCACAGCTACAGTGCTCTTGTTACACTTCAATGAAGTTAATGCCGTTCGCCGATGCAAGCTGCTTGGTAGGCTAAGGTGGTTGCCGAGTTACGCCACGATGTTCTATGACGATATACATGTAATTCTAATTGATTGTGAAATGTAATTGCCGCATAAGCGTTAAAAGATTCATGCGCAAACACGACATGTGCAAGTCGACTGTACAAGACATCTCAAGACAATTAGCAAGACCGCAACAGGATATTCTTAATCAAGGTTATCTTCCGAAAATGTGCAGCTTGAAAATAATAGAGATAGATGAAATACAAGTCCGTATATTCGATTTTTCTCGTAACACGAACAAAAAATTAGCCGCACTATATAGCTAATATATAGCTGTAGCAGCCAAGATGTATCAATCAAATAGGCTTATGTTATTGCTAATAAAGCTAAATTTATTAGCTATTTGAACTTTGACGCTATAATAAAACATATTCAAAAATTTTTCTAAGTGAAATTTCATTCAAAAAGTAGAATCAAGTCACTTAAATTTGAGTGATTTTTTCTTTATATAGAGTGAATTTTTTACTCTAAATCATTGAATAAATATTTTCACTCAAAGTCGAAGAGTACATTTGATGTAATTCACTGTCATAGGAATATATTCATTCTAGTTTACTAAAACCTTTATTTATAATATAGAAAACAGAACTGCAAGCTAAGCTTGAGTGAAATATTCATTCTTGCTACATTGAATGGCAATATTTTCACTATCTCTTCGAGAAAAATACTGTTACTTTTCATTTATTTTTAATAAGAATCCACTCTAACAAATATAGAAAGTATATATAATAATAATAATAATATAAGCTCAGTTTAACCCGTAGAAAACATGAAATTGACTCTTCGTATTATAAATCTCAACTAAGATTTCCCATTGGTTTTTTTTATTAATGCGCACTTTGACGCAAACACGAAGATTGATGTCTTTGGTACGAGTAATATATATATATATATATATATATATATATATATATATATATTATTTATGAATTCATTTTTTACTCTACTTTATCATAGTTGTCGGAAAACCTAACCGCATGTAATTATAAACTTTTCTGCAAACTTTTCGTATTTTTTTTGGCATCAAAGCTAAATTCTGAAAATATAGTGGTGATCTTTGAAATTTTCCTAAATAGAGCATCCACAGTTTCGGTATGTACAACCTGCAGAATGTTTGTATTAAACAAATATTGCACTAACTGACAGCTCAAAATTTAAATTGAAACATATTTTTTTCGTTTTCGTCACATATTGAGCAATGCTCCAATTTATTTTTGCATGCGCTTATGTTGTGTAAAAGCGTTTGTAATTCTGTGCAAGCAACAAAACAAACTTTGCAAGAAAAAGTCAATGTTATGTCGGTAAAGTTTAGAGATTACATTTTTGTTCATTACTTTGCATGTGAGAGAAATCAACAGCGATTCAAAATATTTTAACTTGATTAATTCGAGATTATTAATTTAGTGCCATTATATATAATGATAACATGATATACGGCGTTGACCGTTTGTACATATACCTCGTAATATTAAGCTTCGTCCTAACTCCTCGATACAGCATCCTGGCTTCTCAATGCAACATCCTGATTCCTAGCTATCCCATCGTAAGTTTCCTCCGAATACCCTCTTATAGCACTGACATTGATACTTGCGTAAATACAATTCGAACGAGAAAACTTACGTAAATTAACACGACGTCGACGAGAGCTTAGCTGCTTTGCGCGGGACAAAATGGTCATTACACCACAGATCTGTCCTTTATCGCACTCGCTACATTTACAACACGGTAGAAGCAACGAAAGTGCAGACACTAAATACAGATCGCAGCTCTACCATTGGTCATGCTCGGTAAGAACGTAACGCGTTTAGCATACACCATTGCCCGTATTCATAGTCGGATCTTATATTTAAGACCGTCTTAAGTTTATCTTCAGATGCTTTATTACCAATGAAATCATCCATAGACCATTTAAAAATGAAGATTACTTAAGACGGTCTTAGAGCCTCCACACAAGAACATCCGTAATATGTTAAGTTTACGGATTTCTTTGTGCATTGACTTTAATTTAAATTTACGTACAGGTTTGGCCATTGTATTGTCAGCAGTGAACTATATACATACTGGAATGCTTAGTCAAATGGGAAGAAATGGGCCGAGTGAAAGGGAAAACAGGAACCGTTTTCTCTCTTTTTATTGTTGTACTATTCGATCTGAAAACAACGGCTTGAGCGGTTTGAGTTTAAAAACGATATTTATAACCTCTTTATAAAGGCTGCATTCTGAAATTTATAATATACGTGACATAAACTATAGATTTCCAATACTGGCAGTAAATTTCGGAACGCAGCCAAAATAGAAAGAAATATTTCTGTGAAGGATAATTGTAAGCAGAAAAGAGCATAGAAATTTTCAACCAATCAAAAATCACTAGATAGAGAAAGAAGTAGTGCCTTCAGCAACCTATCTCTTTGTTTTTGTGCCTTAAGTATTGCAATAAGCCTTCCAGTATGTATATAGTTCACTGATTGTACTTAATATAACGTAACATGTTACAGATGTGCTTGTATGTTAGAGTCTCCGTACAAGAACATCCGTAACCAGGATTAGGTACGTATAATACTTCACGTTTTATGCGTGAAGTTTTATGTGCAGAAAACTCGAGTAATCTGCGCAGATAACTAAATGAGGTTTTCTGCTGCATAAATCTTCTTTTAGAGCTATTCCCATACAGCACAGATCTTGCAGCAATATTACTGCAACGTTGCAGCAATGTTAAAAATTGCAGCAGTGTTGCCGCAGTGTTGCTGCAATGTTGCTGCAAGATCTGTGCTGTATGGGATTCTACAATTGCGTAAACATGGTCGTAAATAGTTGTAAATGATCACAACAACCAATCGGAATAAAGTAATCAATGAATAAAACATTCTGATTGGTCAGTTATAACTGTTTGTATATAAGACAAAGCATAGATATTTGTCCATGATCATGAAAAACATTAAATTGTAAATCTAGTTCATCGCTGTATACCATTTTTTAATTTCTTTATATCTATATATATATATATATATATATATATATATATATATGTGTGTGTATATATATGTATATGTATTAATGAAACTGATTCAAGAGCAGCGAGTAAGATTATACCTAGACAGAAATGAAAAGTTGGGTCGACGTCGATTCGACTTTTCATTTCTGGCTGGATAGATTATTTCAAAAGGCTTGGTCTTCCGTCTGGAGGTACGTACATGTAGGATTCTTTTCGAACTATTTATTTTTTGGCGAAGTCGTATCGTTTCGGTGGTGCGCAATATCTCTTTTCAAATCGTGGAGTGGTATTAAGGCAAAGTGCAAGCTGTCTAGAACTATATATTGAAGGAAGAAAAGTTATTTTAGGTTAAAGTGGGCGTGTCTCAGGGATTTTCTGCATTTTCTGCATGTTTTCTGCATATTCTGCGCGTTTTCTGCGTATTCTGCGCATTTTCTGCGTATAATAGACATTTTATGCATATTATGCGCAGAATTGTGCACAATACCTTCCTGCTGCGCATATTACCATCCCTGTCCATAATATGTTAAGTTTACGGATTTTCTTTGTGTGTTGACTTAAGTTTAATTTTACGTACAAGTATGGCCATTGCATTGTCAGTACTTAACGTAACATAATATGTTACAGATGTGCTTGTGCGTTGGTTCTTAAATATAAGATCCGACTATGAATACCGATTATAGCTGGTATTTATAGTTCGATCTTATATTTAAGATTATCTTAAGTACTATCTTACGATGTCATGAACCAATCACAGAGTCATATTCGCATCTTAAGACATTACTTAAGACGGTTTTGAAATAATATTTGACTATGAATACTGGCCTATGAATACGGACACATATTTGCATCATATCCGTCGGTAATTACAACTAACGTATCAATGTGTGTGTTTCGCGTCGTTCGCTGAATGGAGTCGCTGAAAACATCACTTGCTCGTGGGAAGATATACCAAACGCTCGAATAAAGTAACAGTGAAGAGGGTGAAATCAAGCGCGTGAATCGTCGATCGTCAATCACCGACACATACGTCGCGTCCGGTCGGTAGATAACAACAATCAACATGACGCGCGACCAAACATTGCGGACCTTCAAGGCAGTCAGGACGTCGCTCGTGCGCCGCGCGTACCGCTACACGATTGTATCGTGTTTCGAGAAGACAAGAAATAAACTCCGCAACGCGCAGTGTATCACAACGTGAGTGTATCGTAAGTAGACTATAATTCGCGTCAGTTCTTGAAACATTGTTTATGAATTCTCGTTAGTACTGTGATAGTTAACACACGCATAAACCTAACCTTACTTAACCTCCGATCGAACTGAATGTCCAGTTGTATTGCGACGGAACGATCGGAATTCACAGGACGTTGAGATGATCACGATCGAATCATTACGTTTCGGAACAACGATAGATAATAAACTCCGTGAGGCGACGTATTACGACGCTGTGTAAGTGTGTATCGTTTCGTAGATTATAATTCGCGTCAGTTCTTGAAACATTTAATCGGGCTCTCATTAGTACCACGATAATTAACGCGCACGTAAATCTAACCTAACTCTAATCTACCCTCAAGTCGAATTGGATCTGAGTGAATTGGACGTGAGTGTTAGGGTCACAAGTGAATATTGACGGTATATTACGACGGAATCAACCGGAAATCAGGATGCTGAGTCGGGAAATCAGGACGGAGCACGCAGAATGTCGAGGAGTGAACAGGGATGCACATATATCTTCAGGTATGTCAATCATTTATTATGTGGGAGGTTTCCAATTATAGCGGATGTTTACAAACTCGCCGAGAATAAAGAACGACCTGAAATATCGGCATTCATAGATTGTTATCATTTGGGAAACAATCATATTTTTGTAATCTCTGGTTATTCGATAATCTGTATATATACTTGTTATACAAGAAACGACAAACATCCACAAACAGCAAAATAACAATTCATCGATAGAAATTTGCAATTATCTTCCTAGGATTATGTATGACTTGGTAATTAGAGGACAGCTCGGTCTACGACTCTGTACTTTTTTTATTCTTGAAAAAAAATAGTTAACAACTATTATTAGGTTTTGACAATGTCGTGATTGTCGAGATCATGCTTCGATCAAATTTTGCGATTGTTTCTAGGCAATATTAACAAAAGTATGAAGCATTAGATCATGAATGGACTATTAATAGAATCAACAAAAATTTTTATTCGCAGAAGATTCGAGTTACGTGGAAACATATAAATATACGAGATACTGACTTGAACAAATTTAATACATGTAATTATATTCTCTAATATATTTTGATATATTCTCTCAACTCATGTATATATGATGATATACTTGAATAATACTTTAATAAAATTTCATATTCCAATCTCGTGTTTTGTCTTCTGCGAAATGTAGGATTCTAATAATTGCTCGCAAAGCACATATACTGTATCAGTATCCGGAGGGTATTTAGACTCCTGCCTTTTTTCCAACATCACATTGCTATCCTAACACGTACGTAGGTACGGCCGTTTTTCCCTTTCACGAGTGGAAATGGACACCGGTGCCCGAGTAGGGGTCTACATTAGCCGGCAGCTAGACATTCGCTTTGCATACACCGTAAATGAGTTTTGCGTATTTGTTGCATACGCGAGAAAGCGCGCGGAACTATTTACACGCCGGCTCACAAAGTGAGTTCCTACCGACTTTCATTCACTATTTTAGCGCCAGTAGCACGCGAAAGGTTCACATGCGACCCGCGCTTCCTCGACAACCGTTCCGTCTGTAAAGTCTCGGCATCACTGCGTACGCAATTGTATTCTTCGCCGTCATCCGAGTTGTCCGGTGGCCTAGTTTTCTACGATGAACTTCCGGTTCACGGAAGACAAAGATGCTGCACGTAATGCGCCAGGAAACGCAATAAAAATGTGTACAAATGTGAATTCAAACAATTCGAAATAATAGAACTTTTCTCGTTGTTCATTCACTTGGTAACTATTGTTAATAACAGCATTATTATTCTCAAACGACTCAATCATAAAATCTAGTATAATTTAACTCGCACTCAAAATATGTTGAAAAATAAGATTTTCACTTGCCAACATTTTTAAGCGCGATACGTTGAAAATCAGTCAAATTTCTAAATAAATTATTTATAATTTTTGCCAGATCGCGAATTCTGATTGAAACGTTTGGAGTAAGGAAAAATACAAACTTTCTTCTCTCTCATGCATATTTTTGCTCTCTTCTGAAAGTGCCACAAATCTCTCTCTCTCTGTTTCATTGCGAACCGAAGCGCATGTTCGAAGCGCGTATTCATGTTCGTGTTTTAGCGTTATCAATCTGGCCAGGCGTAAAATGAAGACGCGAACCTTCGGCATTTTTTCTTTTATATTTCTCGCCAGCGGTGGGCTCCGTCTTAATTGGCGCACTCTCCGTCATGCCACGGACGCGAACTTATTCGGTTCACGTTGCCTTTTCGATACCTTAATGAAGCAAATTTGCATTCATACGCGACGCGAATGAGCAAATACGGCGATACAATAAAACTGATCTCGCGTCTCCCGCCATGGGCCGCGGGTAAGATAAATGCGTCTACTCAGCGGGCTCTCTGTTGCCGACTTCGGAGTCGCACGATAATGATTCAAACGCAGCCCTGGTGCTGCAAAGGACATCGCCGCGGATCCTGCCTGAGACACACGTTCGGGAAATTCGGAATTCTGAATTCGCAATTTCGTACCGCGCGCGATGCATCGCATGGGAACGCAGTGCATTCTCGAAAATAGATTTGATTTATTCGAAATTACCGAGAACTTACAACGTAAGATAAATTACCGAGAAATAAGGTCGAACAGATGATAACGATCGATTTAGAGACATAAGACTTCGTGATCGTGAACTTTGTATTTATTGTAAAATAATATGTTGCGAAACTTTCACCGTATATTCATTCCTACAAAGAAATAACTATATTTATTCAAATATATTCATTCCACAAAGAAATAACTCAGTCAAATCTCAGTGGTTGATTAGAACTTAGCTAAAAGGCTAATTGTTTTATTTTCATTGCTAAAAGTTAGTTATTATAGCTAAAATACATTTGCCGTAAAATACAAATTTATTGACCGCATTGATTGACCAATTGTTTTCATTAATATCTCAATAATTATTGTGGCAAAATCTACACAGATTTACAGGGTGTCTCAGACCTCCATGATGACTCTTTGTGAGAACGTAGAACGGATTAAAGTGAACAAGAAAGTCCTGTGCCGTTTTGCGATATTCGTAATAATAGAGATATTAATTAAAAAAGATTTTTAGATATTAATTAAAGAAAATTTATGCATTATGGTATACAATCATATATGTAACAATTTTCTTTAATATTTAAAAATCTATGTGGTCATTTACAAAATGGTAAAGGACTTTTTTGTTCAGTTTGGCTTAATGTATAAGTATACAACGGCGCCACTGCAGCTCATCTACCATATTGCGCGTGATCATTCAATCTTTTTTAATTAATATCTCGACTATTATTGCGAATATCGCAAAACGGCACAGGACTTTCTTGCTCACCTCAATCCATTCTGCGTTCTCACAAAGGGTTATTATGGAGGTCTGAGACATCCTGTGTATGGGTATGTGTGTGTGTGTGTGTGTGTATATATAGGATATCTCAGACCTCCATAATAACCTTTTGTGAGAACGTAGAACGGATTGATACATATATATGTATAGGATTTTTTAATTCAGTTTAAAAAGTTCTATTTGTACTCGAGTATCTAAATTTGGACACTCTATATAATTAATGAATATGTGAAACAATAAGTTTGGTGTATGTGTGCGTTTTCACATTCTTATATTTGTTTCATTAATATTTTGCTCTAAACATAAAACTTCTAATTTTTCTTTGTTAAAGCTGCATATTACTTGAATGTATTTAATGAATTTAATGAATTTATATTTAATTAATTTAATGAATGTATTAATGAATTTAATAAATGTATTTAATTTATGAAGTGAAAGTAAAAAAGAAATTGTATCTTTAAAACACAAGATTGATAGCGAAAGCGTTGGGAGGTGAACGACCGTAACGTGAGTCTGTGAGCAAAGCACACAGTATACCTATCTGGGCCGCGGAGTGGGGGGAGGGAGCAAGCCGTGCCTGCCGCATTATCGCGTACAGCGCAATGACCTTCCGCCAGTTCCGCATTCCATCACGCGTCGCGTCGTGTCTCACTCACAGCGCGCTGTAGCGATCACGCCAAGTGATTTAAAACGCGGATCGATATAATTGTCAATATTTTCACTTGTAGACGTCGTAGCGACTTGAAACAAGAATCATTGTAAAGGGAAAATTATCGCGCTTCCGATGGATGTGAAATCGTCTCTCTATAAAATAAAGATCAAATAGCGTAGTCATGTGAGTACGAAAGACATTGATTTTTACGCTTGCGTTAAAGCGGACATTAATTTAGGTTAAAAATTAATGGGAAATCTTAGTTCTGATTTATAATTCAAAGCATTAGTCTTGTGTTTTTAACGAGTACAAAAGTTTCGAAAAAGCAAAATGATATAATAAGAACTTCTATCTAGTAGCGAGTATTTTATTAAATAAAATAAATTTATAACAATTTATAACAATTGTAGCAACGCGCGCGATACTAGTTGTTACCATTTCAATCACACATTTTAACTACCATACTATATTTTAACTCTCGTGAATATTTTCACTTGTAGACGTCGTAGCAACATGAAACAAGAATCATTGTAAAGGGAAAATTATTGCGCTTCTGATGGATGTGAAATCGTCTCTCTATGGAATAAGGATCAAATGGCGTAGTCATGTGAGTACGAAAGACATTGATTTTTACGTTTGCGTTAAAACGGACATTAATCTAGATTAAAAATTAATAGGAAATCTTAGTTCTTATTTATAATTCGAAGCGTTAGTCTTATGTTTTTGACGAGTACAAAAGTTTTGAAAAAGTAAAATGATATAATAAGAACTTTTATCTAGTAGCAAATATTTTATTAAATAACAAATAAATTTATAACAATCTGTAACAACGCGTGCGATACTAGCTGTTACCATTTCAATCACACGTTTTAACTATCACACTATATTTTAACTCTCGTGGCTAATTTCTTTTCTACGTGCATTATTGTTAACGAATAGTAAAAATATATTGTGAAGTAATGCGGTTCGAGCAGTTGTTAAAATTTGTTGCTACGCAATCAGACTTGGCGATACTTTGGTTTTATCATGGACGAAACTTGAGCGACCGTTCTTATGTCTCGCCAAAGGCAAAGATAACGTCAAGTCGGTTCTCTACCGCGTGGCGCACGTTGTACGGTATATATCGCGGGTTTAACTCCATTATCCATAAACTTCCTCGAGAGAGATTGGGAAAACTTCTCGACGTACAACGCCGCCAGATTCGCAGACACAAAGGTTGATGGCAACCGTCGGTAGGTAGTCGTCGCGAGCGGCGACGTCGGATTCGCGGTCACAGAGCGAGAGGGTAGATAGGTAGGTAGGTGGGTGGCACAGGTAGAGTAGATAGAAAGAGAGAGAGAGGGCGAGAGGGAGAAGGAGAAACTAGGAGATCCGGAGAATGGGGAACGTCGATACGGGGTCTCGTTACAGCGTGATACGCCAGTGCCAACAAAGCGGTCCTGTCCGCCAGCTGAATGCGCCGGCATAACTAACATAAGCACGAGACTCTAGCAGTCCAATCAGAACGGTCCAACAAAGATACCGCTCTCTGTCCATTGTGCAAATCCTACTCCGCGCTCTATGCGTCGATAGTGTATCGGGGCTTTTCTCGATCTCTGATCGAAACGTGCCCTCCCGAGAGCGCGTATTGTTTGCGCGCGATACCAGATGTGTATGCCGATGTAGGTCCGCGCTGTGCACGGCGATGCACTAGAAACGAAAACGAAGGTTTGCGTGAGAAAGGGACGCGCGGAAACGAATCACATAAGAGAGCACTGATTAAAAAAGAGAAGAGAGGGGAAAATTAAATTATTCAATTGCTCGTTTCGCCGAAGCAGCCAGTCCAAGTGGCCCAACGCGCACAAAATCTACTATCTTAGGGAATTCCATTCATTCGTAATGCGCAATCATTTCATTTCCCCGTAATCGAGAGGTCGCTTCGCGGAAGGTATTGGCTCGCGTAGCGGCGAATCGAGATCACGGAGCAAGCCTGGTTCTCTAAATCCTCCCTTCGCGCGCGTCTTAAGCTCGTTCATTTCCCTCGAATTGACCACTTTCGCGCGGGCGTTCTTTAATTTTCCCTTGGAGTCGCGCCGAAAATTAGCGCGGCGTAGTGCAGAACAAACTCCTCCCGCGCCGTCCAAATTAAAATGTCGAATTAATCGACGGGCGTGCCTTTTATGCGCCGGCAAACCGTCGACCGTTAGTCATCTCGACCTCATTCTCTCTTTCATCGAGCGCCTTTTTTTCGCTCTTGCTCTTTCCATCTTGCGGAAGAAAACGAACATTTATCTGACGTAGCCCGTCCCGTTTAAGAGAGCGTCGAACGATGGAATGGAGAAATTGCCGATGAGAAAGAACGCTCGGAGAGAGGCGTAATTACAGGAGTATGTACGGCCGGTTTCGTTCGCGAGGACGATAATATGCCGCGTAGAAAAGAATTTACGGACGAAAGCGGCGAGATAATTAATCGCCCAGTCATAGGCACCCTTGATATCGATGGCACGCGTCATGATCGATTCTTTCCCCCAATGTTAGGATCACTTGGTCGCAATAAAAGGTGTCGAAGAGGTGAACGCGATATAGATTACCGGAGTATTTCAAATCAGCACTGAAAGAAAAATATTTGATATTTGTATGTATAATTACGTAGAACAATAACTACTACAAATTATGATTAAAAAAACACTATTTTTTGTTAAATTCTATCCCAAATAACAGATTTATATCAAAATAACATCAAAAACTGGTCATAACTGGTCGATTGACGTCGACTGACGTCAAGTGACTAAATAATGACGTCTTTAAGATGTCTTTTTTGTAACGTCTTAATGACGTTTCTGTATAACGTCTTAATAACATAATATTGACGTTTAGAGACGTCAGTAAAACGTCATTAAGTCGTCTTAAAATGTCATCATCAGTTTGTGATATTAGACCGTCATTTTGACGATATTTTTACGACATTTTTGGTCATTCCTTGGTCATTTTTGGTCATGAACTGACCAGATTTGGACGTTATTTTGACGTGAATCTGCTACCTAGAGCTATAATGTTAGTGATAATAATATATGTTACTTCATTTGATATACATGTTATTACTGCCATTTTCCTGTTGGAACAACACATGGTTTGAGCAAAAAACTACTATAATCTTGAATCAATAATTTTGTTCTCTCAATGAGAGATTGAGTCAGTATTAATTCGTGGTCTACGTCTATAAGCGGACAAATAAAATGTTTAGCAACGATCGATCGATTCGCCATTGACTTACGCCATTGGCTCGCCAAGGAGTAATAATATGAACGATATTTTATTAGTTGGTAATTTCGGGAAGTAGTTGCGCGCAGCTGAAGAGATAATATCGCGACTTTCTTGGTTTCCTTTTTACCGTCGACAAAGATCAGTGCAAGCCGATGCAAATTATATAGGGAAGAGGGATGACCCGCGTTGTCCCCTCTCTCTAAATTTTAATCTACGGACGTCTTTACCGGTAATTTTCTCGGCAGGATTGTCTGGTTTTTTTTTGGCGACGCGACGATATATCCCTCTCACGTGTCGGTTAAAATATGAAAAAATCGCGACGTTCGGCGATCCTTGCCAAAATGGAAATATTTATACGGCCGTAACGCAGTATGCATAAATAATGAACGGCGACGGACGCGTCATGTCAGCGGGACGCTTTGCGGGATTGTCGAGAGCAGTATCCCTCAAATGACAGTCATATTAGCGCGACATGCATCTGCGGTTTGCAATATCTGTTACATTGTACATACGACGTTATGGATGCCCGAACATTCCCTAGATCGAGAGTTAGTTATAGGATTTTCGGCTTTATACGTGTACGAATAAGATTACAGTCGTTATAATTAACGCTATTATAATCAAAGTTACTTATACAATTTTCAATCTCAAATATTATGTGTAAGGCTGAAAATTACGTATAACCCTTGATCTAGTAAATGTTCGGACATCCATGACACCGTGTGTACATACACATAGTCCCGCAGATGCCTTACCGAGTATAGATCGATGGTTACTAAAACTTTTCACCATCACAGTTGCATTCATTTCTACATTCGTATGCATTTCTCATGATTTGATTAATTGATTGCAAAGAAACTAGAATGTGTTTTTCGGATCCATTAAAGCGGATGGTACACAGTAAATAAGCAGTAAAACTTAAGCAATAATGAAATTGACTAATCACTCTTTTCGAGCCGTAAAAATTATCGACTGTGCTGGTCAATTTGCTTACTGCTTAAATTTTTTCTGTATATTCGCAGCCTAGCAGTGATGAAAAACGCGTAGCTGGAAACGAGTGTAGTTGGTAGAGAATTGTTCGTAACTATTGATTTCTCGAATTGATCGATGCATCGAATGTTAACGTAGTTACCAACTCGTTCCTACAAATGACGTCGTTGTAGGAGCGCGACACCTGTCGCGCGCGAATTATCGGCGTCGGCCATCTTGATACTTCTCGCACCGAGCAATAGCCGTTAACGTATCGACCGACGTCGCTCGGTGTTTCGCGCGCTTTTTGCCTGTCGAAAGTGAGTCTCACGCAGAAATAAGTGCCGGGAGTGTCGAGAATAGCGATGTGCGATCGTCGGGACGTATGGTGAGTACATTATTACGGAGTAATCTCGTTTTTCAGTGCATCCAAGTGGTGCTTGTCGCAACGTGTCGAGTCTCTCTATTACACTTGTAAATATCATCGACTCACTCAACTGGCAATAGAATCGGACAATAGTCGGATTTATTAATCGGAAATTAGAAACGCGGGATTAATGAGAGAGAAAGGGAAAGTTGAAATGACGCGACAATGATATAGGCGATGTCGAGTCTCGGACGATAGTGTCAGTCTGTTAGCGCGAGAGAGAGGGAGAGAGGATTGTACGCCACACAGAGCGCGTCTTTGTCGCGCCGTTCAAGTTGGTACGCGTTTTCGGCGTACGTCATCAATTGCACGGCCATCTTTGTCCTTTTCGCGCCGAGCAATCGCTATTAACACATCGATCGACCTCGCTCCGCGTTTTACGCGTTTTTTGTACGTCGGAAGTGTCTTATGCGGAAATGAGTACCGGCGGTATCGAAAATTGCGATCGTCGAGACGTATCGTGAGTGCGTTATTTGGGAGGATCTCCTCGTTCCTCAACACAACCAACTGGTGTTTGCCGCGACGTCTCTTACACTTGTAAATATCACTAACTTACTCCAGTAATAAAATAATAAATATGGAATTTATTAATCGGAAATGTGAAAAATCTGATAAAGAGAGATGAATGGATAATATAACATCATATATAGGCGACTTCGAGCTTTAGTAATATCGGTATGTTATCATGGGTAACTCAGTCACTCTCAATTTATCATGCAAAAGCCATATAGTAAATAAATTGGCTGTAATAACGCTAGTACGCAATTTATGGCTACGAAACGTGAGTTATTTTTATTTCACTTTCGTGTCATTTGATTTCATCAACAATTTTATAAAATACAACGGTACATTGGTAACCAGAAAAATATAATTCAGAAAATATTTTATATGTCAGTATCAGGGGAATCGAAATCTATGAAAATAAATAATAAAAATGACAGTTATAAATTACTTTTACAATAAATAATCTCCGTGTGTGAATATTACGGTTGTAATTAAAGTCGGTCAAATAGCGTCGACACATGATGCAGAAGAATAAATACTTTCTTGGTTCATTGTTTACACCGCGGCGTTTTATGAAAAACGCGTCGTAAATTATTTTAATCTGCGTGTAAAATGTACTAAATTATATCATGGTGCGAAAAGACAGACTGAGTTGACTATGAAGTATCTATGTAGATATGAAAACTATTCGCGAGAGATAAATAATTCCGTACTTCAAAGTTGATATCCTCGAGTTCACGGATGAAGGGGGATTGCGCACAGGTCATTAGAGGGATTACCGCGAATGTGTCAATAAAGATCGTCCGGCAGCTTCCGAGATGAAGCGCGGGGGCTCTAAATCCCGCAGTGATTATCTGCGATTCAATGATGACCAGGGATTTCTTAACGCGACGCGAAGTTAGCTGATAAATTAATCTCCAGCAAACTTTTCGTCTCCAAAGTTAATTAATAACTACGTACAGACGATCCCATAGTCGTCTCAATGTTTTGCGCGCTAATTAAGTGCTTTGTAAAAGTCGCAAACGTATGTAGAACTTGCTTTTTCGTATACAATGTATTTCAGGGCAACAATAAAAGATCAGTCAAAATAATAGTGAACAAATCGTTATCTTTACGAATTAATTCTACATTTAATTGCAAACTTTTACACTTTGGATAAAAAGTATCATCATCCTGAATATAGAAATCATAATTAACCACATTTTATCAGTTATCACAAAATTTTCTTAAAGTAAAATCAATACTTGGAGTTAACTCTGAATATTCTTATTATTTTTGTCTTTAAATATGAATATTTAACTTTTTAAAATAGAGAGAATATATATATATATATATATATATATATATATATATATATATATATATATATATATTCTATTTTGAAAATTTAAATATTCGTATTTAAAGTTCAAAACAAGAAGAATGTCCAAGGTTAAATATGTGTCCAGACATTTGGTGCTTTTATCTTACCCGACTCATTCGTATTGCTCGTGAACTTGATCGCTCGTCTGTTACGCAGGGAAAACTTTATTTGAACACTGGGAAAATTCTTACTATATTTTCGTCGTTATGTCGACGAAAAATCAGTGTAAAATCAGTGGAAGGAAAGACTCGTTGTCTTACCCGTAATTTAGCTACGCCGCTCTCAACGAAACGTGCGTGAGCCCGCGGCGCGCCGAGATACAGCGCTTGATTCACGCGGGGAAACATATTACCGCGCTCTGTCTCCTCGGTGACGTAGCCTTTACGTAACAGAAGGACGGGGTAATTAAAATAAGAGCCCGGGAGTTTGCGCGCTGAATGCTATCTTAGCGTCGCGGTTAACCTCACGGGATCCAACGGCATTTCGGCTCAACCCACACGCTCACAATTGGCAGGTATACAACCCCGGGCCTTAGGTATGCACTTGCTACCGGGGACTCGCCTTCTACGTTCTCGCTGACACCACACCGGGCTAACTTGCGGCAGACTTTAGAGTTTAGAGTTTAGTTAGCGGCTGGGTCCGCATCTCATGTTAGTCTGATTAGTCGGAGACCGAAATGTGTGGCTTGTTGTTTCTACCCAGATAACAACCGGCATATACCGAGGCGTCAGCCCTCAGTAAGAGCGAGGAAGAGAGTCACAAACAAGGAGAGTGAAAGATAGAAAGGGGGAGAGAGGAAGAGAGGGAGGGGAAGCATAGGTAGCGAAAGAGAATGATGCTTGTTATAATGCGTTTCTCCGGTGTAGCTCCGATCCAATTAAGGTTACCGGGTAGTTACACGGTCATAGCGACAATGGACCGCGCTTTGATACCGCCACGCGCGCTCAGTACTACGCGCTTTGATACCGCCACGTGCTCTTTCATCGGCAGCTGTTGATTATCATCGCGTGTTAGACATATTGATAGGGCGACGATCAACGTCGTCGAATTCCCTCTCTCTCGATGTACGAAGATATCAATACGCGCGTCGGAAAAATTTCAATGTTGAACACGCGCGACGGCTCTCTTTTACACATCCCCGGATAAATCTCTACTTTATTCCTGCTATCGAACATTTGCTCGTCTTCCTGTGTCCTCGGCACGCGGTTTCCAATGGTAGGCGTTTGGGAATCGCGAGCGTGCCTTTTTTGATACATGAATTTTCGTTTAACGTCTATCTGCCTTAAAAGCTTTTCACAATGCTCCCGAAAAGTTTCTCCCGGCTCGGGGCTAGACTTACTGCCTTCGATTCAATAGGATATGAATAGGTATCCCCACCGAACACCGCTCGGTGAAATAATAAATGACTCTCTTCCATGGTCGTAAGAACTATCCTTCCGCAGATGAAAAATAATGAAACTTTGACAAAGGGAATAATAGATCATAATGCGAGCTATCGCGTGTCCGGGACACGCGGCTATTTTCTATTTACGCCAATTACATCTGGAACTGCATTCATTCCGTCGAAAGTCCATCAATTAAGTGTTTATACGGCTCTATATTTTCCGCGTTGACTTCTCCCGATATTCTTAGATATCCGTCCGCCGACTATTAATCTTTCCAGTGCTATTATTACCCGAGTTATACGAACATCCCGATTCGCGAGCCACGTCTAAAAATACATCGTGCACGCTTCTAAAAGAGCATTCCATATCAGGTATTAGGTATTCGACAGACGTTCCGTGGACTATGATGTTGCCTATTTGATGGTCGTTCTAGAAGGTATTTTTTCCTCTCATCAGTAAGGGGATATATCGAATCTTCTCAAACGACGCTATAAGCAAGTTTGCAGTAGGTTATCTGGATGGATAAGCACAGAAGCCTTCGCCGTGTATTATCACAGACATACCCGCGCCGAGTATGCCATTATCCCAATTTATAAGCTGTCGAAACCCGAAAAGCCGCATCGTAACGGAACATGGCTATAACAGGGGGGATCCTGACTACGTGAAGTTTCGCGCTACCGTTGCCGCTGCCATCTGCACTAATCGCGAATCTGAACGCTGCCGTCTAATTCAATGTAACAAAGTTCCGCGCCGGACTGCCGCAAGTTTTGCGCACCGAAATAATCGTTACGTAAACAACATTTGGGATTACACACGCAAATGGTCGAGAAACTTCGGGTACAGGCGCGGCAGACAAAGGACGGTAACGATTGTAGTTACTCGAAACATCGGGACTCGCACGCAGTCATGAATCCGTATAATCGAGAATATTTCTAACGAAGGAGAGAGAGAGAGAGAGAGAGAGAGAGAGAGAGAGAGAGAGAGAGAGAGAATTAGTTAGTTAAACCTGTTGTCGGTAGTTCGCGAAACACGAGAAACATTGGCAGCCGGAAAAAAAATTTGTCTGTGACGTTTGATTCATTATTAATATCGTTATTGGACGATTTAATAACACAATTTATCGTTGTGCTTCGACACTAATTTCAAGTTCTACTCGCGTAGAAAATGTATTTTCATACATTTCCACGAAAACATCTCTCGCGATATATGCAAAACTTTTAATGCGACATTTCACTTGGCATATTATTTTACATATCCTTATATTAACTATGAAAAGTACTTACTATGAAAAGAAATATCCAAGAAACAAGAAACACTTTTATTCGCGCGGTAGATATCAGTAACATATTTATTCATATTCTCTAATATAAAAATTATATTTTTTAAATAAGAAAATATACATTTTCTTAGAACCTTAGAACCTTTTGAAAGCAACAGTTTATTCCGTTTAAATAAAAGAATTTAAATTTAAGTAAACATATCATTAGTACCCATTGACTAAATATTTTTATTTTTTAGATATTTTTTCCCTTAATACCACTAAATGTCGTTTTTCTTTAGAAATAGATTATAATCCTTCGTAATTGTACATGCCACGATTCTCATTTCATAATTCTTGCAAAGTTCAAATTTCCGAAAATTAAAAAAAAGAATCGTAAAACATCAAAGGTAAGATAAACATCAAAGTACCAATGCGTGGATACATATATCTAATTTTAAACTTTCTTATTGTTTTAATCTTTAAATACGAATATTTAGACTTTTAATATAGGATATAAATATATATTCAATACATATATTTTCTGTATTGTGAATTTAAATATTCGCGCTTAATTATCAAAATAATAAAAATGTTCAGAGTTAGGTACGTGTCATTTGGTACTTTTAAAGACCACGCAGAGAAAAACTCAAACTCGGCCTTAACGGAAAGTCAATATTGCGAACTACGGGATTGTTACATCGTTCTAGCAGTTGTGCGAGCTGCAAGTACACGATAGTAGCGTGAAACGGACGTGCACAGGTCGAGTCCCTTTACCACCGGCCGAATGCATTTCTGTGTCGTAAGTGACCATTTCCATGCCGGGGCTAACTAAACTGCGCGCGGCTGTGTGCTCACATCGAACGAATTCAAGGCCCCCGCAGCAACGTTAGGAATTCATTTGGCTTGACGTATCGCGCTCGCGTTCCTGTAATATTCACTGTTGCACGCGCTCGCGCGCTACAGTAGCCGTGAATGGACACGGAGCGGCGCGAGTGCGGTGGGTGCATTTCAAATCAAGCGATAAATTTAGCGTCGCTGTCGTCTAGAAGCGACTAAACACGGCCGCCGTAATTCAGGACGTGCTGGCTGTACTGCGGCAGCCACGGGGATAGGACACGCGCGTCCTTTGAACGCGTCGGGATCCAGGATAATTAAACGGCAAAATTCTCGGTCTTCTCGCACGAGCGCCAAAGAGCGAGTCCCTCTGTTTCATTCTCCTTCTCTGTCTCTCTCTCTCTCTCTCTCTTTCTCACTTCCTCACTCCCTCCCTTGCCCTCTACCTCTTTCTCGGTCTTTTTCTCTCACTTCGCCGGCGCGCAACAAAAACTACTTTCCTCGTAATTAAATGAAGTTCGTTTAGGCGAAAAACGCGCACGGGTCGCGACGATGTTTCTGACAATGCGTTTTGTCACCGCGAACTCGTTACCAACTTTGATAATAATTGTATAGCTTCTACGTACCCCTTCTCGCCACCCCCGCCAGTAACTTGCGCACCGCAGACCGGAACTGTTCCGTTTATTCCAAGTGCCGCGTTAATTATTAATATGTGCGGTTAGACGGGGAAGTTTGTTGCGGACGGCTGGCCGGCGCTCGTTTACGTACGCGATGTAGCGTTCGTTACATTTTTACGGTAATCCCCGGCGCTCCATGGCTATTAGCTCGTGCACTTAAAATAACAGTAATGTGAGAAATCAAATGGTTAAATAATAATGCGCGATGCCTTCGTACGCCTGTCTTATCTCTCGTGCCCTGCGCGCCGTTCCTCGCGCTTTGCAACTGTCGCGTGTGCATATGTTGCTGAAACACGCGTTAACAATTCTGCGATGAAGACGACCGATCGGTAATGATTTGCGGCAAAGAATGCCGAATAAATGGTGGGAATCGATGTTCGCGTCCCGTTGCAAGACTGATACCGTCCGGTTCGCATTAGCAAGCGCGATTGCACTGCCGTGTAATAAATACAGCCTGATGTAATAGAAGACGATGGAAAACGCGGGCTTCCCTGCCGCGCAAAACCGCGAGCCGTTGTCCATTAATTACTTCCTAAGCGGACAGAGACACTTAGTTCTCGAGATGTTGTAGGATCACGAGGCGCGAAAAAACGCCAAGTCGACGGACGCGGGAGGAAATGCGAGATAAAGCTCTTGTGTAGCTCGTATTATGTAGCAGTTTAGTCGGGACGTTGACAAATCGCTCGCGTCGAGAGCGATTCATCCGTTTCACTCCGCGCGGACGCTTCGTGTCTTGTTCGATCGGCATTGAATATTGTTCGACTACTGCATACCGATAGGCACGACGGGCAGTTTAAAATAAACACACGCCGTTCCATAAATCATTACTTCCACCGCTTCGCATCTCTCGCCGCCGCAGAACGTCCGGTCAACTTCACGAGAGTGCATCGATACTCGAGGAGCGGTGGTGGCTGCGGTGGTGGTGACGGTGGTGGCGGTGGACTGTCGATGCTCGCGGAGTGCTCTGTCCACTACGCTTGTCGTCGCGTTCCCGATCCACTGGGAAATTTACGATCAACCGCCGATCGCGTCTTTAAATCTTTGACGTCCGACGTTTCTCCGCCGACTGGTAAATGGCCGCCTTTGCTATTTAAATAAAGAGGAATGAAGGATAAGCGAGATAGCGACGAGAAATACAAACGCGGGTCTTTTTCTCTCTCTCATTTTCCCTCTGTCTCTCGACAAGACGAGTCAGATCGATCGTGAATTGATCCGTATAATAAGTTATATCGCGATAAAGAAAGAGAGAGAGAGAGAGAGAGAGAGAAGGATGAAAGAACGAAATTTCGTACGTTTCTTCATCATGATTCTCTTTTCTTGCGCAGCCCGCGTCGTCTTCTCGTAGATTTCGCAGAAGTCCATGTAAACATCGCGTTGACAATACGTAGACGGGTCACGTAGATGTGATAGTCTAAGCATAATCTACGGCGCAATCCTGCTAGAAACACAAGATACATATCACTGACGAGAGCGCTGCAACTTATACTCGACTTTGCCAGACGCCGCGGGAAATATTGCGTTGATATACCTGACGTGACACGATCGTGAAATATCGCGTCCGGAGAATGCAAGATTCGTGGAACGTATCTATAATAAGTAAATGCGTCCTCTGATAATCGTTTAAAAAAGAAAAAAAATTTTTTAATTGTTTATTTCCTTTTGCAAGAAGACTTTCTGTATAACTTTTGCAAAAATTGTTCCTGTTTTCGCATCGTGCAAAGTTTGGTTGGATTAACGAAAATTCCGGTGAAATTTACCAGAATTCTGTACCTGAATTTAACAAGATTCCTGATTAGCTTGAAGAGAATTTTGTTAACTTTAATTCCATAGAAATTTGAATAATACAACCAAGTGTTTTTCTCCGTACAGAAACAGTTTGTGATACAAATTACATATTGTACAGTTACGCGAACTTGACAAAAGTTAATTGTTCCTATCTTTTGGTAAATTGGCCACACCTAAAATAAAGCGTTACAGCAATGTAAAAATTTAAAAAAGTATTTAAAAGTATTTTTTTTTCAATTTTCGGTGGTCTCAGTCTCCGAAATTAATGATTTTACTGAGAACACGTGCAAAAAGAAGTCATCATTAAAAGTATTCAAACAACGCAAACAAGACTAGACACACGCTTCTGTTTGATGGATTCCGAGATAAACGTGCATATTCAATTTCTGCTAAATTATGTGTGTGATCGTTCTTACAAAATCGTTTTGCACACGTCGGCCTCATACTTGAGTAAGATGCTTCGGGATCTGCTCGGCAGTTCAAAAGGGTCTAGTTCACGGCGAAAGGCTGCGGTCGAGGACTCGGCAGCGGCGTAAAGTTTATAATTACAGTTAGCCGGCGGTCTCGAATGCGAAATTAAAGCGCGCGGTTAAATATAGAGCTAAGAGAAGCACGCGGCTCGACGCTTGCGACGCCGCGGGACAAGCGTTCTTCTAATAGTCGCTTCGAGGAGAGAGTGGAGTGCAGGACGAGGTCTTTAACCCCTTTACGCTACGAGTTAGACTCAACATAGTGGTTTCTGACAACAGCATTTATATTTTCTTCTGAATAGCTCAGAGAATGATTATGACTTGTGAGTTATTTCTCGTTTAACGTTTCAGAGCACTCTCGATTACCGTAATTGGCCACCGCGTTAACGAGTATGAGAAGAATAATTATCATGAATACATTTGATAAGAATTGCACTCGATAGATTGTGAATTAGTACTTTTCAATCTCGCAAGAAAACCATTATCATACTTGCACCAGCGATTCAAATGACGCACGTGACGCGCTAATGCTCTTGATCGTGCTTTCTTTTCAAGACTTGACCGACTTGCCAGTTAAAAGACAGTCGCCTACGGTTTTGTGAACTGCAACACGGAGCGTCGCGTCGATGCAACCCGCCGCCTTATTCAAATAATCCGAATACATTAGCCGGGGTCTCATGAATACCGAGGATACCATTTGACACGGGCATTTTTACGCGGGCCGGTGCACGCTAAATGGCTTTATAATGACGGCTTACGCACCATGTTTATACTGCTTTTCTGTCTGTTCCCTCTCTCTCTCTTTTTCTCTGTGTGTGTATGTGTGTCTTTCTCCCTTTACCTTTACGTCCTCCAGATGATTTTGGACGAAACGACAACGGCGACACGGCCAGTCTGCGCGTTTCTTTTTTTTACCTTCTGCATTTTTTCGTAATTTCCAAGTTAATCGACCGTCTCTCCTCTGGAAGTACGTGAGCTATCTATCGGACGTATCGCCGGCACGTAGCTCGCATGCAAATCGCACGGAAGATTCTCCTCCTACCTACCTACCTACCTACCTTCCTCCCCCCTCTCTCTCTCTTTCTCTCTCTTGCCCTCGCGTGCGCGCTTCGATGCAAAATGCACTTATATCTTCCGCGGTGTATCGGCCGACGGGATGGAAATACTATTTAGGGACCCCGTCGAACGAGAGAGGACCGTTCTTTATCGCGAACTCATTTATTGTCGGCGCGCGCCGGAAAATATCGCGCGCCGCTCGTTAAACGGAATACCGAATATACTGCCGGAGAAGACGGTGATGGGGATTGTAATTATGGCCGACAGCTTCGTCGCAACCTGAACATCGTTAGTCCCGAAAGTGATACTGAAAATAATCAAGTCTATAATGTAGAATATTGTTGAGAGGAAGGAGGAAGAAAAAGAGAGAGGAGTCTTTGCGTGTGTAAGAATAAACGTCTACTTTAATATTTTTGTGAGATCGTAAGTCTGTTAGATTATTGTATATTTCACATCTGAGCGATACAAGTTAGTCTTGACGTGCTTTTTTACCACACTTTTAAAAGTAGCCGAAATATTTTTGATGCTTATGCTAAGTGAGGAATACCGTATGTTCCGTTGATTCCGGGGAATACGAATCACGTATCACGTATTAACGTATCGTATAACGTCAATGTGATATCACTGCTATAGTATGGTATTACATATATTGTTACAAATTGCTATAAGTGGTCCTCTCGTGTTTCGCGAATGATAATAATTCTCGGGACAGAGGTCTAAGCAAAACATGACGTATGTGATTTAAGCTAGATAATTAGTTTGTAAAATTAAGAATACATCTCGAATCGGTAGTCATCTATTTTGCAAAAGAAATCGCTTGCATGATATTCATTTAGTAATGCATGTATAATATATTTCAATCATTAAAATTTCAATATCCATTTATTATTTAAAGGGCGACAAAACTAGATTCGACGCTCATTATTATTCGGAAAACGCTACTTGTGAACATCTACAAATTAATGACAGAACAAATGAATCAGCTTCGTCGATTATTATCGTTTCCTCGTCAGCGCGATATTCTACACTTGTAGCTTTTTATTTTCTCGAGTTAACGAATCCAAAAAGAGGAACGAGGGATTGTGTGGCGTTTCTTCGTGAAGTTCGCGAGGCGCACAATATTACATCACGCCCGGCATCACGAGCGATATTTCGAGTTATCAGCAAAACGGTTTTTCTCGGGAAAGTTCAAGCTGACCGGCCATTATCGAGTTCCCGCGAGTACCACTCGTTGCTCGTGCGAGTCGTTGTCCGAAAACGGTGCTTCACCAGGGAAAAGAAGACGCGCTCCCCTTTTCTAGAAAAATAGAGACCCCATCGTCGATCCTCACGACCGGTTTTGGGGGAAGTGCTTAGCGATCCACACCCCAAACACAGTCTTTTCTCTCAAAACTCGATCCTGTCGCTTGTCCAAACATCTTAGCCGATAAAATTAACTCCGGAGCGTTCGCAAACGCGTCTCCTCGAAATAAGTACGGCTTCCAAAGCGGTCTGTCCCGAGAGACCTCTCATTTAGGACAGTGTTTCCCAAGCGACACATGCAGGGGATGAGAGGAGTTTCTCCTCTATCAAATGTATAACGAAATAATAAACGTCGCACTTGGCTGGTCGTAATACGTCGGTCGTAACGTTTCTCTCTAGGTATTAAAGCTGCTATCGATCGGAATCTAAGCCATAAACTTCGTGAAGTAACTTTAAAAGAGGACTATGCAAATGTTCCGCGTATAAATATTTACGTCTTCATTCACTTACAATATTCTGCATTTTAATATTAACGTCTTCATTTACTTGGCATGTTCTGCGCTCTAACATTTTGTAACAACTGGATATATTTAAGAATATGAATGCGGCCGAAATATCACGAATTGAAAACACGGACCACATTAGAAAATATCATATTAAATGAAAACTCAAGTAAAAAACAATCCTATCCCAAATTCTAAAAGGTGCCCCGCTAAATTGAGAGACACTGGTTCGGGGTGCTGCAAGTACCGAATGAACACAGGAATTTACTCTCTTTCGTCGGCGCGGGGACTAAATTAGGGACGGTTAGGTGATAGAGACAAGCTGTACGCACCAAACGAACCGCCGACACGTCATGTATTTTTGGTGTAGGTGGTCGTGCACGTGCGTCGGGGTACATGGGCCATAAAATAACCGCGAAACGAGAGGGTTGGAGAACGCTCTGATAACTTAAAAACTACCGCTTGTTATTGTTGTTGTTGTACCCGTATCGGTCGTCGTCATGACCTGCCAGCCGTGTCTATGAAAAAGCGCACGCGACCGGTTTTCGCTTACAAAAGCCGCCGGTAATTCTGTTCGCAATTGGATTTATAATTTACACGTCGATTGCGTGATTAACCTTCCGTTACTGTGATTACGTTTGCGAAAAAGGCGACTATTGTGCTCCGATGACACAGTTTTCGTTCCGATAATAAATATCACATTTAACGCTGATGACTGCGAATGCGACTTTGTATTTGTGTTTCGTTATTTATCTCTTTGTTGTAACGAAAGAACCCACACGCCGAAGAGATATATTTTATGGAAATGTTTTATGTACATAATGTTATACGTAACATACATGTTACGTGCGTGTTGGGGTATCACGCTTTATAAAATGTCCGCTTTAGAGCCTCCGACTCGATACTCGTCGTAATAATTAAGTTTATCGTGTTCCCTGCGCTCTCGCAGGGCTGACAGTACAATGTACTCGAACGATCGATCGGTGCTGTGCACCGGTCGAAGTACTACTACTACTCTCTTTTTCCGTCTAACGCGCCGCATAGAATTCCGCCGATCATCTATTATTCATTTTCCACCATCTGCGAGGCGGCTTGCGCGCGTCCGCGACGCGAGAATTTTGCAGCGCTAGTCCCGCCGATTTCACGTCGTGTATTACGCGAACCTTGCGTAATCTAAGCACAAGAGCGATTTCATACCCCTCGCTAAACGCCAATTAAAATCGATTAGAGACAGTAGAGCAGCGCCACTAGTAGCGAGGAGCTGCTGATTGCATTACCTCCGTCGAATGCCGTTACGATAATAATTATGGCGCTTCCACTAATGAACCAACGAAGAATCGCGAGATCCGCGTACCGTTATATACCGTTATATATTGTTATATATATGTATACATAACGTTACTAGCTTTTATATCGAGCGACTCAACCTTTTTCTACGAGAGAGAGAGAGAGAGAGAGAGAGAGAGAGAGAGAGAGAGAGAGGGAGAGAGAGAGAAGCATTAACATTATCATTAATAATATAAAAGACTATTTCACCCAACTGCCTGTATTTAATCATGCAATTATAACACATATATAGACGTGTTTTATGTTAATCAATGTTAATGTTCTGTTTCTTCTTTTTGTTTTAGGACCCAGACTGTCAGACGGCCGTTGTGTTCGAAAGTTGATTTTTCCTCTATCTGGCGACAGGGAAGACGTGGGATGATCCTCCTCCAGACACCCATTTCGCGGTAAGTCCTAAGTACCAACAATAACAGCACGCGCGGCTGACGTTTGTCAGATACGTCACAGTCGCAATAAGGGATTTCGCATAACCCGCCGAAGGGATATTATTGTTATTGCGACGGCGCGAACGCACAAAATCCCGGATTTCGTAGCGGGGACACGGTAGATTGCAGCGACGGCGCTCGAAGTCGCTTTAGTCCCCGGTGATAATTAAGCGCCAACGATAACAAACCCTCTGGCCAGTGTTTCAAATCGCCAAAACCTCGAAAAATAAAGGGTCTTCTCGCGCGTTATAATATACATGTCCCCGTGCCGTCACATTTCCAGAGAGCTAGTCATATAATATCTACATTAATTAATTAATTATAATTTGTTTAATACAACTGTGCATTAAACAAGAAAGGAATAAACATACAGAGAAAGAAAAATATTAAAAAAATAAAAAAATATTTATTCAGTTGATATTAATAATATGTTTATTTAAATCCAGATTCTTTTATTTAAATAAACAATTACTTTCATCTAAAAAAAGTATATCTTTTTTATTCGTGAGACATATTTTATATTAGTATAAAAGTAAATATGTTATTAGTATTCACTGAAAAAATATTTTTCATTTTTTAGATATATTTTTTCTCTCAGCGTAGATATGTATTCAGATACATGTGACGCAAAAAGCGTGAGCCACTCTATACTTTCTGCAAATCACACAAATAATCTACAGAGGGACTGAAAAAGTTGAAATAACAGATTAACTTTCCGCAAGTTATAATCCCATGATAATTACGCTGACAGTCCGCGCTCCGTCATCTTTCGACGTACGACTTTCGCGGAGGATTCCACGGGGCATTAATTACTCTTCGCTACTTTTTCACGAGAGTGACCAGCGGCCACTTTGCATCCGCAATAGCCGCCGTCTGGGATTACAATCGCTGATTCGTTTCGCCGCGGATGTTTGCCGTTTTATAATTCCCTTTAATAGAACGGGGCGCACCGCGTGAAAGCCGTCAGTAGGCGCAAAAATATACCGATGTGGATGCTTGAAAGCTACGGAAGGAAGAGCGAGATGGACGGCACGGGAAGACCGGCATACAGAGGCGAAAAGCATGAAAGTAGGTCGCGCGAAGCGTCTACGCGCTGGTCATGTCGAGACTTCGCGCACATTCCTCCTCGCGCCGGTCCGGCCTTCCGGTATAGCATTTCCGGTTCGCGCCATGATGCCGACTGTGGCACAGCGGAAAAAGCGCGCTAGACGAGCGCGTATCGTAAAGAAGAGAAGCCACGGGAAGCTTGTACATTTCCGTTAATTATGCGGCGAAAAACATTTTTACATTTCTCTCCCCCCCCCCCTTCTCCCCTTTCTCTCTCTTTATCTTTGGATATATGTGTGCTGTTAAGACGATCAGTCAGTTGTTACGAACAATAAAATAATTTTTCATCGATCTCAACTCGATATCCTTTGACAACGTTCGGATAATTAAATGCCCGATTGGATGGTATTTGTGTACTCTATTGCGGCTACGTTTATCGTATATATCGTCCATATAGTGCAGTGACTATATATTTTTTATGTTGATGATGCAAACACACATGTAATGGAGCCAAGGGCGTAAACGCGCGGACGACTCTTAAATTCTCGCCGGTATGAATTTTTAATTTTCCTGTGCTTTACGACTGGCCATTAAAATACGGCAGGGGGTAAGAGAGAGAGAAAGAGAGAGAGAGAAAAAGAAAGAGAGAGAAGGGGACCAAGAGGTGGGTGGAAAGGGCGGAAGTCGTGGCCTCGAAGGCGGAAGCACAGAAGAAGGCGAATGTATAGAGCCCCGGGGAATCCCCGACGGAGTTATATTTTTCTCCGAGAACGCGCCTCTCTCCGGCTACGTAGCGCGATTGCTCTGAGATATGCGATTACGCGAATTTATTGGTGTATAATACCTCCCGGGCTGAAGAGGTGCGATCGATGCACCGCTTATACACAAATTCGAAATCGATACGCGTTGCTACCACACCGCGCGGTGTTTTTCCAGCGACTTGACGCTCCGCGGTATAAAGCCGATCTCTGAGAAAGGAAGCCTCTGCTGTTCTATTTTGCCGAATTTTCGACGGAATATACAATGGAATATACTTGCACCGAGTACCCGAGTTCTAGACACTTTTTATTCGTGAATTTTTCGATCCATTTGAGTCAACGATTTGGCGACTTTTGATTTTACTTGAAGATTTCGCAAGTGAACGGTGGTTACGATCCTCTGCATTTTTTAGCTCGCACTTTTATACATCTCTCCGCATTTAGACTTATTTTATAACAAACAAGAATCTTAATTTTACTATGACAAATTGAATTAATTAACGTTGATAAAACAGACGAGCATATCTTGCGTTTTGGATCTTGATGATTATTTTGGATCTTGTCGTGGATCTTGCTCTTTTACGGGAAAAATTCCGAGAAGATAAACAAAGATGCACGTCGCAAATAAATAATTCTCTCCCAACGCGAACTTAAACTGTCGTACTTAGAATTAAATATATTCCCGTGATGTCGTGTATATGCGTAAAAGTTGCACAGCCGAGGCTTAGGAGTGAACAGGAGGCTCGTCGTCTTATCGTCTGTTCACTCATGCTCGCCGCGTATGGAAGCGAGGAGGGATGACGATAATAAAGAGGCGCGGCAGTGAAATCATTTTGAAGAGCTCGCAGAGAAGGAACTAGCGCGAACAGTGGGTACGGCAAGCAAGTCGGTTGGTATTAGGTGCAGAAACCGACTGAGTTACGAGGGGTTATAAATTCCGAATATTGGAGTTCTGCCCTGTCGTGCCGTCCTTCCACCCTACCCTCCTTTCGCCCTTCTCCGCCCTTTCCGCCGTCCTATCCCCTCTGTTCCGTACAATAGGTGGAATCTCCTTGTCTGCGCAACTCGTCTTGACCCACTATTATGTCGGGCCATACAAAAATAGAATCTATATTTGACCGGTCTCCATACAGAGACACCGTCATATAAAAGCGCGGCGCGTCTCACCGCGCGTATGTGTGCACTGCTCGTATTCTATTTATTATGCGCATAAAGTAGGGTAGAATGCCGGCGCCCGTTGCGAGCCAAGAGAAGCAAGAACGCATCGCCGTGCGAAATAAATTCTTTAACCCCTTCGGGTCTGATGATCGTAAACCTCGCGTATTGCGCCGTCTCTCGCTTGTAACTCAGGATTATTAAAGAAATACCGCGCTAGATCCGTGCAGGAGATGGCGTCGCGATGTTTCTAAAACAATAACAAGTGAGACAACAGAGACATAATATATATATGTTTCTTTCTTTTATTTAACATAATTATGCGCTAATTCGAGACTGACAACTGTTGTCGTGGAAACGCTTTGATTGCACTTGCAATCAAAAGACGTACCGCCGAAATACGCGTTTCTACGTTTTCTTTCGCGAAAACACGCTTAATTTCCGAGTTAGCTCGTCACCTTGTTCGCGCTGTAACACTTGCTCGTAATGCTAAGTAAAGTCCCGAGGATAAGAAGAACGAGACATGCACAGGAGGAATATTATACGGGCGCGTCCTTTCATCGAGAATCTAAGGTCTCTCGACCGAGAGGGTTGCTCCGCTTGACAAGTACGTACAGGGTGTCTCTGATCAACCATGCTTGTGTTTCACAATAGATATTAGTCTGAGGGAAAATTTCTCACTTTGAGAAACGTCTCATCGAAAACGGGACAATGTTAGCTTTCGAATGCAATTTGTCCCATGTCGCTACGACTTCTCTACATGGAGACATTGACGAACGGCGAATCCTTGACGGGGACTCAGGTTCGTCGACAATGTTGCATGTCGCTTGAATGCTGTGTTCTCTAAATTTCTCGGAGTGAAATTTCACTTAAAAGGTAGAATAATCCCCGAGTCAATCTAATAGATTGACATATTCGCAGACATAAAACTTAAGCTTATTCTTGCGATTTCAAATAGTTAGGCAGATAGTTTCTGTCGCTTCGAGTGAAAATATTACTACTTTTCGCTCGTTTTGAGAGAGACGCCGTTCCAAGATACTTAGAGGGCAATGACACATGCTAAAATATACGCACAATATATCATTGTATAAAAAGAAATATTAAAATATATTCGAATAAGGAAATTGAAAACGTTGAAAAATTTTTATTGCGCAGAATATATAGTTTCACATTTATGTCGATGTTTAACAAATTCCGTGCAGACGTCATGGTGTAATCTATTACACACATAGCCTAATTGATGCGCACTTTGACTTTTGAAATCTACAAGTATTATACGCGAAACTTATTTTTAACTTACCAGACTGATATCGAAAATCCACGACTAGTAATGGCTTAACACATACTTGATGATAAAATTGTATAATTGTATAATTGTATAATTGTATAATTATGATCACGTTTAACAAAAGTTTCGCAACCGCTAATACTGTATTGTATCTTTTCTGCTCTTGCAACGTTGTGAAAGATGGATGTGGTTATCCGCGACACCTTATATATTTACATGAGAACACCGAGATATTCGCGCAGCAGGCATGCGCTGTTCTTTTACTAATTAAGGCCTCATTCTTTGATCTTAAAAGCGCGAGTTGGCAAATAGAAGAAACTGTCGATTTTCCGGGCCAACGCTCGACTGCACAGTTCTCAAGGAGAGTTTCTTCGCTGAGTCGATTCTCTTTTATCTGTCTGCGACGTTGGTCGAATGTCTTAGGAGAAATATCCTCTCGCGGAACTATCGGGCGAAAATGTGCGAGATCCGTATGGATTACTCATATCTTTCTCTTCCCGTTCCTAATTTCGCTCCGAAGAACGTCGGTAAATAATTGGGTCGAAGCACCGCGAAGAAGATGTGTCGTCGAAAATCGTAAAATGAAATCTTTCCTGTCACATTGCAATTTTTCTCTTAACTCGTGACTTCCGCATTTCCCTCAAATTTAATATGTTTCTCCACCGACGTTTTCGCTATTCGTGAAGGTAATTTGCTAAAGCAAATTGTTTGCAAAGTGAAAATTAGATTACCGCCGCGTGTCGGACGTTCTATCGACCCTGTCCGACCGTGCGAGACGTCACAGCGGAGCGTCTCAATTGATAACGCGGCAGAAATGGCGTTTCACGGTATCATTTTCGCGAAATCCCTTCATCTCGTTGCTCTGCTTATTCGACGGTAATTACGTAACCTCCCGCTGCACAGCGCTGTTTACCGCGATGTCGGGCTTTTCTTCGCCTGATGTACATTGTTATTACCGCGCGCCATAATCTTAGCCAAATCTCGCGAAATTATTGTCGTAAAACAAATGCAGCTCGGTGGCGAGCTACGGCAGTAAACGTAAGCGCACAGCAATAAATTTAAATTCCAATTTCGGCGAATGCAGTCCGTGCGGCGCATTAGTACTCACAAGGATTTTCCCGCGTGTATGCTCGTCTGTTTCCGAGTAAAATACTTACTGTTTCACGACTGACCCAGTCTAGCTTCATCGTTATCGTAAGCCTCGAAGACACGGAGACTTCGATAGGTCACGACCATGATACGATCAGGATGAATTACGCTTTATTAACGATAACCTATCACTACCTCAGAACAAACGGTGTATCATCCGAGCCAGTGGCTTGTTGAACACGGGCTGTATTGTGGCCCGATCGAAATTCGCTCCAGGTGAAAAGCTCTCTGAAATTATTTTAGTAATATTTTCCTGTGCTTTGCCGTACATTGTGCGCGGGAGTCGTGTTAAACGAGAAGACCGTCCGCTCATCTTATCGATGATAAGAGCTAGCTTCGACTACTCGGCGTTATACGGGCTTCTTATATCTAGAACATCTAAACTTATCACAATGTCAAGGGGATGAGTCAGAGGATGTCTAGGTTTCATGGTAACCTATATTTTCCGCAGAGTTCTAAAGAGTAACTATACAAAATTTGGTCAGATGGATCAAAAGGTTTAGGAGTTGATAGAAAACATACAGAGAGAGAGAGAGAGAGAGAGAGAGAGAGAGAGACATTCTATTATATATATATATATATATATATATATATATATATATATATATACAGGGTGTTCAAAAAGTCCCGGACCGGTGAAATATCTCGAAAACTAAGCATTTTAGAAAAAAATGTTTCAGATAAAAGTTGTGGCGTTTAAAAAGATGTATTTACTGATCACATCAGTTTGACCTTGGGTTGCGTAGCGAAGGTCAGGTCAAGGTCACATTAATTTTTTTAAATGGAACACCCCATTTTTCATTGCATATTCTTATAGCACATCTCGAGAGCTTTCCAAAACGCTATAATAAAATATTTTTTCGTTAAGAACTTTTCGAGTAATAACACTTGAAATTTCCAGCACTTTGACATAGAATACAAAATATCTCGTAAAATATTCATCTTTCGGTTATCTTGTCTTATCTGCGCTTTCTTGCGCAGAATAATGAGACAAATTAATTAGCTTAAAA
>NW_022639634.1:629152-633776 GCF_010583005.1 Odontomachus brunneus | reverse complement strand
TATATATATATATATATATATATATATATATATATATATATATATATAAAACTACTTTAGCTAAAACTAGCTAAAACTACTCACAGTTGCCTGGGTTATCACAAAGTGCTAAGAAGATGAAATCAGGGATAGCAAGTAGGATATCTAGGTTTCATGTAGTCCATATTTTCCACAGGGTTTTAGAGAGTAACTATGCTAAATTTGGCTAGAACAGTCAAAAGGCGTAACAGTGTAAAGGGAATATACAGATAGATTGACAGACAGACATTTTATTGATATGTATTGATAGATATTTGTAGATTACGTTCGTTCAAATTTATCGCGTTAGAGTTCGATTTTTTCGAAGAGTTGGGAGCTGGTAGGAAGGAAGGAATAGGCGCGCGAACACGGACGACCGGCGGAATAGAGTATCGCTAATCGGTGCTTCGGATCGACTTCCAGAAGAAACCGAACGGTAGAAGCGAGGTGAGAGACGAGTAACGAGATCATGATGCTCGATAAGTTCTGACAAGCGCAATTGCGCCTTTCGAACGGCGCTCGTTTAGGCTGAACAATTCTGCAGAGCTGCTCCTTTCTTTTGCTCGACGTTACGCTTGCGTAACGACCAAAGTTCGCGCCGCCGATCGCGCTTTTCTCGACGCGCGGTCTTTCGGCGTGAGACTCGCGATTTGGCTCCTTTGATATCGCCCACTGTTACCGACTATCAGAAGTAATAACGACTCATTAAGCTTCGGCAAGGGAGCGAAATGGCGGCGCCGGCAGAAGTTCGTTACGGGAAGTCTGTAAAACAATGCTGTGTTGGCGCGCCGAGGGTTAACTGCAGAATTCCGCCGAACATGCGCGGAATCGCGTCAGTGTTTCTGTCGATCGCATCATTACGCGTTGACGAAACTTCTTCTATTTTAGAGAGGCAATCTTCGAGCCGTAATGGGAACTTCACTCTGATTTAGATATGCAAAGTGTTCGGGTGCCCGAGCGCTTGTATATGTAGGTAGAATTTATTCAACAGAATAGAAAAATTCTTTACCAATTTGCAAAGCAACCGCGATCATTTTTGAGATCTCAATTAACCCTTAGAGTACGGAGCTGAACGCTCCGTACCGCCGATGCTCATCTGATCGCTCCTATTTTATTCGCCCGCGAGCCACAGCGATGGTTCTCGCTGATCAAGTTCCATAGTGCTCTAAGGGTTAGAGAAAATTGGCTGAACGTTTATATTTGCTGTTGCTGGGGGATTAGAAAACAAGTCCGAGACATGTCTCTCATGTCGGACGAAGAATAAGAGAGAGAAAGAGAGTTTGTCCCGTCGCGTGTATCGATTGACCAATTTTCTTTCCTTATAATATCTCGATAATCATCATAGTGATTTACAAAATGGTAGAAGACTTTTCTACTCGATTTAACGAGCTCCATCTGTACCTGAACGGTCGTGTATGCAGCCGCCCAGTATAACGGAAACGAGTAAATTTCACGAGGACTTGTCGCACAAAGACAATCAAACGGAACAGGGAGGGAAGGGGGAGGAGAGGGAGAGGGAAATCCTCCTTCGTATGCGGGACTTACCGCGCGTTTCTAGATTAGACGCAGTCGCAGATCGTGGATACAAATCACGTGAGCATGCCTTCTGACGCGGAACTAATAGGGGTACAACAAGGTGGGCAAACAGTAGCGAAGGTTCTCCTGATTGCAACGAATTAGAGTGTCCTATGTAGCGACCCGTTGCTCTACGGGCAGGTGGACAACGATGCGGTCTAGATGAATCCCGGCGTATCTACGAGTGTGGCCACCTTGTTTTGTTCAGAGATCGGGAGAGAGAGGAGAGGGCGGGGAGGAGAGAAAGACAGAGAGAGAGAGAGAGAGAGAGAGGGAACGGCAGTGCGCCAGTATAATGCAACGGTTAATTGCTCGGTTTCTATAACACGCAGGTTCCATTCAATTCTAACGCGAGGCCGAGCGTGGTGCTGCACTTGCAGAACTTAACACTGCTAAACTCACGGACATTACAGAGAAGTTCGTGTAACCGTGTATCGGGCAATTCGCGACGACGCGCTATTATATCCAAGCACCATCCACTGAAGTGCTTGCGTTATAAGTGTTCGCGTGTCGGATCGCGAACGCATTCTGGCGATTTTTACGCGAAGGGAGGAGAATGGGAGTAGTCAAAGGTGCGCTCATCCAAAGAGCCGTCACATTTTAATCGCATAACATTGCGCCCCGTTGGCGTCGTAAGCAGTTACGTACCCGACGTACGTGCGCACGTCCGCATCTCGGCGAGCATGTTCAGTCTAAAACGGCGGTGACCGTCTGCGTAAAATCGTTTATTACCCGTTTGCGCGTACCGCTCGTTATTCCCCTATTTCCTCGGCTATTATGTGACACCCGGGAGAAATTGCGATTTTAGGCGTCGCGAAACGCGGAAAATGATGTCGGAAAGTAAACGCCAACGATGTTGGCGAAGTAAAAATTGCGAAACCGACACACCATCGCATGCGCGTGCGTTCGTTCGTCGGGTCGGTCGGTACGCGCATGTTTTGCTCTTCCTGTGAAAAATAAAAAGAAAAATAAAAAGAAATAATAAAATAACGCGCGCATGTGTATAAACACCAAAGTAATAACGGCTAGAATTCGCTAGCGCAGATATTTGCTTGCGCGACATTTTGGGAGAGATCGTGTGTTTGCACGAAATTTAATTACTTTTTCATGAATACCGCGAGCATTTATTGCTTACAAATATTGTATGGCCTGTAACATTGGGGTGCGTTGGAATTGATTGCATAATAATCGAATTTCAGCGCTATATTGAAATTCTGCCACTTTTTTCGATAAAATATAACGATAGGATAACGTACGTTCGAGTTATATGCGACCTCGATGAAAGAATTAGTTAACCATCGCTACGACACGCTCCGATGAGCCAGGCGCTGTTGATGTGCGCGTACGCGTTCCTGTAATTCGCAGTTTAATAGCAGTCGTCGCGATTTCGTTCAGCTGTCGACCAGTCGTTGTTCAGTCGCAGTCTGAATTTTCGTCTGAATCACGTCTGGGATTTTGCGACAGGTCTTCCGTAAAAGGTTAGATAAACCGCGCGTATCGATTGAATAGTCGCTTTTTCGGGTTAACGTGCCAGTCCTATTTATCTTTTCGGCCTCCATTGTAAGTGGCTCTGGCGAGTATACGAAAATAGCGTTCTCCTCTTGAAAATTACGGCGCACGGAAGGAGGCGGAAATTCCATTATACCGCCGGAAGCGTTTAGCTGAAGATAAATGAAACCAAAATATTGGGACAAGTTTGACAAAGGGCGCAGAAGTCTTATTTTGTGGTATCGTGTTACGACGGGGGGATGCGCGAGAATATATGTGGCTGTGCATGTATGTGTGTTTGTGTGCATCCGCATAATTACAACGGGCGCGCATACAAATTAAAGCGCAAGACTATTTTGTATAGAGGTATTGCAAAAGGAGAATGACTGCGGTTGGAGGGTGAACTAATAGCTTGACCGACTGTTAATTCTTTCTGCGATATTTAATTCGGAATTTTCTGTAGAATGCTCGCAGAGTATACTCGCAGCAATGTAATTAAGTATTGCAAGCTAACGTGATGTGCGTATCTACATAATATTCGTATGCGAATTTGATAAAATTATAAGTTGGTCGCACGTCACATCCTGGAAATTGTATTTACATTTTATCGTTGCATCAATTTTCGTCTCATTTATTATATTATTGTTATAATTATTTACATAATATTTATTATATCATTTTATTATTTTCATCTCTCGTTTGATGTATTTATTATAAACGTTAAACGTTGTTCGATAATCACGCGTTCGCTTGAAACGTGTGATAGGTCAATATAAATATCATTAAAAACGATTATATGAATTTTTAAGTAGCAACTCTCTCTCTCTCTCTCTCTCTCTCTCTCTCTCTCTCTCGTGAAAGGAAACTGGCGAACGCGCGTGGTGTTGCGATCGGCTTATGATCGCCGATTCAAAGCCGTTGAATAATCGGAAACATGCGACTGTTAAATTGCTTTTATATTGGACGTTATATATTTTTAATCTGTGTCGTGCAATATCAATTAGTCACCACAGCAGTGTTAATTAATGACGACTGATGGACATTAACGATTAGTCGAGCATGTTTGATGAATAGTAGAATATGCTGTCCCGAAACGCATCACGTTCACCATAACTCCGCCACGGTCCATTAGTAGTAATAATTATTAATACCGTAATAGTAAAGTGTATAATGCGTTTAATTGGTATTAATCCCGGGGTCTCAACGGCACAAAACTATCACAGCTTGATGGATAGGCCTGATGGATAACGCACACCAGTGATAATCGAGTTAAACGCCGGCATCGGTATCGATTACGGGTATTTTCTCGGTGCCACGTGCGGCCGCCGTCGGAGAGCAGCGTGCTGTTCTTTTCTCGAAGCAAAGTATCGATGATTAATCACCATGCTACTGTTGAAAATAATAACCGCAGCGAGTTATCTTTCGTGAAATATCTTCCTCATTCGCCAAGTTCCCGGCGCGTAAATTCCCTCGCGAATGTTAGCTACAACGGCCTCTCTCTCTCTCTCTCTCTCTCTCTCTCTCTCTCTCTCTCTCTCTCTCT
>NW_022639634.1:622745-629016 GCF_010583005.1 Odontomachus brunneus | reverse complement strand
CTCTCTCTCTCTCTCTCTCTCTCTCTCTCTCTCTCTCTCTCTCTCTCTCTCTCTCTCTCTCTCTCTCGCCCTTTTTTTTACGTCGTTGTTGCTGGTCCATATGGCACATGGAAGGTCGAAATAAATTTTCGGCAAACGTGGCGTCTTAACCACAACTCAATGTTGAGTCTTTCGTTATCATTTGCGAGAAATTTACTCAAGTTCTGCGCGTTCGAAATCTTTTGATATAATAATAATGATAATAATGAAGACGCAACTCCATGGCGATGCTCCTGCGGTAGTGTAATAATAACGGGTGTATGATTTCAAAGATGGAACAAAAATGAATGGAAATGCAGCACCGGCTCTCTCTCTCTCTCTCTCTCTCTCTCTCTCTCTCTCTCTCTCTCTTGCGAGAGAGAAGGAGCAGCGCATCGTGGAAAGCCGTTGTAAGGTGATACCGGCCGGTTTAACCCTCGTTTGTGTTCTCTCCTGCTCACTTCTGCTTTCTTGCGATCTACCCTAGCGGGGAGGAGCAGTAGCAGGAGGTGGAGGAGGATCGCATTCGTTATGACGGCGAAGCTATTTGAAACTCGATCCTTCACGCGGAGGAAGGGTTTAATATTTTGACAAGGGTCTTCCGGGGCACACAGGACGACGTTATTGCGGATACTTCCGGAGCGATCTGTATAATCGATCGCGACACTGTTTTCCGAAAGCTGTTCGCTCGTTCTCGCCTGCACCTGTACCCGCGAGATCGCGCTCGCAGGAGCTACCTAGCTACCTGCGAAACGCGCTTTTGTTGTCAACGAAACACGAACACCGGAGAGTGTAAAACACGGGTCTCTCCCTCTCTCTCTTTTTCGCTCGTCCCATTCTACTCAAAATTGTTGGCGGTCGTTCGATTGTTCGTTTTTAGCCGTTCAATTTTCACGTCCGCTCGGGTTCCATGTTCGCTGGATACCCATTGTTCTCCTTGGCTAAATAAAACGTCGTTAAAACTCAGATTGATAACCGATCGTAGGTATCTACAGGCCGAAAAAATTGAGGCTGAAAAAGTTTCAATTCACGTTAAGCGGCGTTTTCCTGTAATATTGGCTAGAACCATATACACACGCACGCACATGTCGCGGTTGATGGTCCATCTATCATTATTTGCGTCTTATTGCATCGCACCATCGATATTTCGATCTAATCGTCAATTTAATCATATTGAAGAGAAGTGAAAGATTCATTGGCAATGTTTCGAGGCATTAACGCAAAGTATTATGAAGGCCGTCTACAATACGCGGAGTAAACTCGGCGCAAGTTGGAGTAAGAGATGAAAATAGTTTATTTCGCTTACAACTATACAAACCTCCTTATAAACCGAAAGTATCTGTCTTACTTAAGAGAAATATTTCCGGTATAAGGAAGTTGATTTAAATAAAATAAATAATATTTATTTCCCCAACATACGCGAAGCTGCGTATTGTGGACGAGTCTTCAGTTATAAAATGCAGCTTTCGCAAATAAACTAAAATCGATGGAGAGCGCATTTCAACGGTATTATCAGCGCTTTTGTCGTCGACGATTTTCGGTAATCACGACTCGGACTTATTAGCCGTTTGCGGGGCTTCGGATGTATCATTCAGCGCTAATTACCACAAGCGCGCGGATTCAGACAATGCGATATGCGTACGCGAGCAGCGACAACGCGGGCGACGGCGCCTCGGCGAGAGAGCTCGAGGGTTCGCGGGCGTAGATCGATAACACTTTCCGGCGGAAACTGAGTTTAAGCGACCCAGCTAACAAGAGGAAATGAGGTACAACGGGCGAATACCCCTGGATCGGGAAAGGGTTTCTCTCGGAAAGGTTCGGCCCTCGTAAGAACGAGACCGGGAGGGGAAGGGAGGATTGTGTCCCCGCGGGACGGACGCGGAGGTTAAAGGAGATCGAGGTAGTCAAGGTGTCGGTTCACACATTACGCCATAATCCCGGTATACGGTATACGGCATATCGGCTTGGGGATCTCGGGACGGCCGATGCGGCGAGACCGCACCGGTCTCGGGGTTCTTAAGCTCCCGACAGCTGGGACGGTTCATGGTCCCGGAAACGACTCCGGCCCTGTGCGATTCAGCACGTCGCGCGGTCGCGGTCGCCGGCTTTCGACGGCTGCGACGTGGACGTAAACAACGCGGTCGTGTATATGTGTGCACGTGAGAGACACCTAGATCACCCCTTTAGTGGCGATAAGTAGTTATCTCTTATAGTTCCATCCATTCGGATTATCCGAGAGTGGTCTTTATATCGCTCGTTCTCAAAAGCAGCTCTTCGTGTCGCTGGGAGAATTACAGTGAAGGACGGATCGCGCGTCTAAATGTGTATGATCATATTTTTTGGAGCATACACAGGTACAATCTGTCAAACCCGAGCAACTTTGAAGTACTATAACTTTACTGAAAATCTATATTTTTCGATACATTTTTTCCCAGATATAAAGAAAAGCATTAGCTATAAGATGGTAACGCAATAAAATCAAAATCTGCAAACAAATTTGCACTGTTTTGAAATTTTCCTGGATCTTTTACGAGTGATTGGGTATTCGTTGGGTCTCACAGACCCAACATTGCACGCGAAGGTTAACGATTCTCCTACGAACGTTCGCGCGACACGAAGGAGATTCCGTGAATACCTTCGTCACGGAATATTTACTTAATATCGACGTCTGCTTTATGCAAACGCCACTCGATACCGGAAAAATCCGGATTTCTTGAAGAATTTAAGTCGATTTTTTTTTCGGCAAACATCTCATCGAAGCTCGTTATTAACCGCGGTCTTTTACTCTTTAGCATAAAATATCTTAATAAACGAGCCTTTATTAAAATCCTCAGGCAAAATTCACCGCGAGTCGATCGGGAAACCAAAGTTTTGCGCTTGAGATTCGGATCAGCTTTTGATCCCGAGAAGAAATTTCAACCGCATTTTCGATCTCAATATTTCATTTAACACCTTTGATACTCTGAGCTTATATCAACCTCTTTTATTTAACTTTGCTGAGAAATCCTTTGTAGAGCTCAAACTGGCGGCGGGTCGACCCCGGAACTTATTTGTATTATTTGCACCGGATGAGGAGGGGTAACGGTAGAGACGGGCATACATGGACATCAAGTCTTAAAGGATAGCAACCTTTGACTTGGAGAGACTGACAACTGTACCATTTGGTACAGTAACATTGTTTCTCTCTGTAGTCGCCGTGCGCTTGGGATCGCGTCAGAGATGTCGCTTCCGAACGGCATCTCTGAGCGTTATCTAGGGAGAGGAGAGTATCGTGAGCGTCAGGTAGCTCAGTGGTTTAGAGCAGTCATCGGGCAAGCGAAAGATCCGGGTTCGAGTCCCAGCCTAGCAAAACCGTGCTCTCGATATTTTTCTCTCTCTGGAACGAAAAAGATACGCAGATCTCGAACGCACGGCGTCCTGCCGCCGCCAGTACGCCCTCCTCCTTCTATGGTTTCAATTTTCTGCGTTTTCTGTTATTTAAAGGCGCTAAGTAGGATTTCACTTTCTATGTGTATTGAACATATACTAATCCTTCATAATAAAGCAAAATATCCAATTATCGATATCTCTTTAGTCATTGATATTCTAGAAAAAAGTTAGTTTTTTTGCGACCAGCATTGCAGTTAAATCTTGCCTGCCTGCAGTGATACTAAAAGAAAACTGTACAACTAAAACTGTGAACAACTGGTTGCGAGGAAAATCAGATTTTTCTAGAGCGTCAGTAACTAAAGAAGATTAGTAATATTAGGCGTTAATAATTGAGTTGCCCTACACATATTGACCCCAATATATTAACAAGTTCAAGTCGAAAGTAGACCTAAAAGTTCAATTCAAGATATTTGATCTAATGTAAAGTATCGCTTACTGTGACAAGCAATCCAGAAGCTTCGGTGGTACTACTGACATTTCCGATTGGTTATCGTGTGAAGCGTTGCGTCGGCTTGCGACCGACTTTGTGACTAATGTAGAGCGACCTTTCGGCGCGATCAATCACAAGGGTTCTCGTGGAGGAATTTGTGCTTTTCGGGTTGTGCCCAACGTCAAACGTTCCGTTATGCCACTAAAACGTGCACACCACGCGTCGCCTGGTGTTGACCGTTCGAACATTCGCTAACCCTCCGCATCTATGTGGTGGCACGATTTATCAGAACTCGGTGCAGTCGCAGTGGGTATACTCCCCCTTTCGTTCTTAACGAGTATTGCCGACCCAGTGACCACGGTCCTCGTTCATCGTACTTCCAACCCTCTGCTCCTGTTTCCACGTTGGCAGTATTTTTTCTCGAGGAAGAACGCGTTCTCGCAAATTGTCGGTTCCCGCGGGAGGTTGCTGTATCTGTTGCGACGTGTTGTGTGCTCCGCGTATCTCGACGACGGGGGGAATCACTTGTATGTGTGCTTCCCCACGGATGTATATACGCTTGCGCACACTTCCGGCGTCTAAGACGCAACATCGCTTCCAGAAACGAGCGCAGCTTGTCTTCCACGTTTTCGATTTCGTGGGAACAATAAAATTGACACGGCGAGGGCGCGCAAGCGTCCGTTGTAACTTTGCACCCGAATAAGGAACGATTGTTAATTTGGCGTGTATCCAAGAAAGTAATTTATAAGCTTGACTTGTATGGGACACTTCTTGCTTATTGGTCGCTTGCTCAGACGACCCCGAAGACCCTTTTTACTCGCGGCTGAAGTGTATGCTTATCTGCAGTCGACAGAGTCGAATGAAAGGATGATTAATATCGCCGGGCTTATTTATCGTCTATCGTAACGATTTTTTCGGCTACATAAATTCCGAATTATAATCGGCTTACTGGCTCACGCGGGCCGATATCGTGTTGATTAAGTTGATCGACGTTTAATTAGCTGCGACATTTATTTCCTGCAAATATCCACTTAGCGGCAAGCCTGACGATACGCGTTCGCCAAAGTGGACAGATAGAACGGCCCGGTTTCAGCGTCGAAAAATGTGGACAAATATTGTTTGATGACAGAAAACGATGTAAAATGCCGCCTGTTTGCATAAAACGTTTTTCAATAAATATCCGCGGAATTTGCAAATGGACGTGCACGCATAAAGTAAATATCGTATTACGGGTAACATGCAGCTACAATGCAAACCCATTTATAGTAGGAAAAGAAAAAAAAACGTACGACGGTTCAGTGCATTTCACAAATCAACTTGACGGATAAAAAAAGCGCTTTGGCGTGCGTTACCTTTCGTCCGCAATTAATTTCTGTCGAGCGCGAGATCGGTTCGCATCATAATTCCCCCAAGATTACACGTGGTTATGCTTTTTATCGCGTTCTCCGTAACGCGGCTATCGAGCATGACTCTGCAGGATAATACTGAGCGCCGCGAGTATTACGAGGCTTTAACTTGGAGGCTATCAGTTCGTGGCTATCACACTGGGTCTATCAGCAAATTCGCGATATGAAGCTCGTAAGAGTCGAGAAGGAAAGAATTATGCATAGTGGCAAGACGTGTAGAGATCGGTGTATATGTATATGAAGAGGTCTAATTGAGCGGTGTATCTCTGACAATATAATCTCCGACGTGAATTCGCTCATAACTGAGACTCCCTCAGAGTACTATCGGGACAAAGTTTCAAGATGTCAAAATCGGAGGGAAGGTATCCTTCGCAAAACGAAGATCGAGAAAGAGAAGAAGGGAGGGAGAGAGAGAGAGAGAGAGAAAGAGAGAGAGAGAGATGCAGGGATGAAGAAACGGGAAGGGGGGCTAATCGCGGTCAAATAAAGTTTCCTGTGCCTCGGGGGATATCGAACGGAAATTTCAAATAATTGCTCGATGCGAAGGGTTTGCCGAGCTTCCTCCGGGATAATCGCTAAGCCCACCCTTTTACCTCCTAAGCCGCGGCATAATCCAGGAACCGGTAAAGCTCCGCGAGGAAGGGGTTGAAAGAAGATGAAGCCGCGTCTCGGGAAGAGAACGAGGATAGCGAGTGGAATCGCAGATAGACTCGGCGATGGACGAGACAGAGAAAGAACGGGAGGTAAGAAGAGCGGAAAGGATATTGAAAGAGGCGAGAGAAGAGAAAGAGCCGAGGACGTGGATGCGTTTAGCCCGGTCACACAGTCTTCTTTCCTCGCTCCAATTGAGCTTCAATAATTTGTGGGCCTGCGCGCGGTACGCGGAACGACAAGTGGAAAGGAAGGAAGGAAGGAAGGAAAATCGGCAAGAGAGAGAGAGAGAGAGAGAGAGAGAGAGAGAGAGAGAGAGAGAGAGAGAGAGAGAGAG